>NW_015115280.1:75760-77938 GCF_001443285.1 Poecilia latipinna
ATATATATATATATATATATACACGAAATGGACAGAAAAATATTGAATTGAAATTTGAATGTTTTTGAAACTGTAATCTGAAAGATTATGAAAAATGGAAAACATGCTTGAACTCATTTTTTATACTTTATATATATTTAGTCTGATGGTGTTGATTGAAACAATAATATATCATATAAGATCTTAAAAAAAATAACAGTAATATTAAAGTGTTTGGTTTCAGAATGTTTTATTCAGACTCTAGAACTTGAGACTAGAAGTTTGGCTTCTGATTTGAGATTGTGTTTTTGCAATACCAAACGCTGGGCAACTGATGTAAGATTGAAAGCTGGAGGGAATAAAGCTTAGATTAGCTGAGAGAAGCCAAGCAGAGCTGAATGCAGAGATGTGGAAGCCCAACTCACCAGGAGAATAGGCTGATGGTATCATACTTGTTCCAGGCAGAAAAACAAAGGGAGGGAATCCAGGCTAGGGATGGAAAGCTGTGCAACATCTGAGCAAGCTGTAAAAGGTATTTGTGGCTGGAGACTACCAAGAGTTGAATTCAGTATTACAAACCCTTGTTTTATTTTGTTTTTATTTATTTATTTATTTTCGATTTTAGGTTTAATTCAGATTCAGTATTGAGCAGCTCTGCTTTAGTCCTCTTCTCTAATCAAAAATACAAAGGCAATTCAGAGAATTTCAGGTCTATCTCAGTTAATTAGAATGCCATTAAAAAGTTAATTCATTTCAGTAGTGATGAAACTTAAAAGCACTACTGAGCACTAAGGAAAACATTAGTAGGTTTTTTTCCCTTCTAACTTAAAAGGAAGCCTATGATATAGATTTTTTATTTTTTTTTCACACAGTGAGATTTTTCAACCGTTAATTTCTATTCACGTTGATTTTTATGGCTGAAGGCTAATTTAAAATAATTATATTACATAAGAGAAGTCATTAAAAATATTTTAATACTAAAACATAATTGCTAAATAAGCTGGCTGCTCTCTGCTGTATCCAACTGCAATAGTGGAAAGTTGTGTGGAAAGAAAAGGTTGTTGAACGAAAAACAGAGGTGCATCAGCAACAGGGATGAGTGTTGCTGCAACCTCAAGAGGATTTCAGACCAAATCCTGGGCTGGAAATTTAATAAAAACATTACATGTATTTTACTTAAGCTAAATGGTTGAATGACTGGATTGTTGCTTAGTTATCCGAAGTCTACTTATTTATTTATTTATTTTTTTACTTTTCATTCTGGAAGGTTGATCCCAGAAATTGGTGGGAAAATGAAAAATACCAAAACCAATAATGCAGATGAACTAAAGCCTACTTTAGTTCATCTACACCTTTGGCTTCCTTAACCACTCTGGAAAGCCCTGAGCTGATCATCTCCATGTAATGCTGTGGATGCAGTAATTCATGCAGAAGGAGCCTTAACCAAGTATTGACTGTGCATGCTGAACACTACATGGGGAGACTTTTTTATTGGGCTAACATAGCTGTATTTATTTTTGCTTCATCTCGTATATGATTCAAATTTACAGAGACTTATCAGCAAATAAACAGAAACAGACACTTAGAATACACCCCTGACTTTGTTTTAGTTTTTACAATTGAGTTACAAACAGAGACTGACCTTTCCATATACCGAAATTGAGTATTCAATAAGAAAGGAGAGCTCACGTAGTGAAAGAGGAGATCTAAAATGTTGTGAAGGAGTTTGCTTAAGTTCTCCTTTAGCTCGGGAAGATAAGAGAGCAATGATAATGAGAAATCTAAACTGTGCTGCAGTTTGACGTCACCAAGACATTTTCACAGCAATGTGTATTTGCAATGCAGCTAGCTAATGGTTCTGTCTGTTCTAAACTCATTAGGTTTTGAAATTATTTAGAGTAAATACCCATGATAACCAAGGTTTTTTACTTCATACCGGGGTTTTGGTCAGGAGATTAATAATAAAAGCTGATATTAACATAAAAACACCCCGATACTCATGTTTTCACATTCAGGGAAGGTTTTTTGCATGTTTTTGTCTTGTTCTTCTCAGATCCTGGTAGAGCTTGGAGTTGTTACTGGAGCACACTCTGCAGGAATGTCAACAGATTTATACGCTTCTCTCCCTGTGATCTTATGTATAATGTAACGCTAGCTAAGGCTAGGCGCCTGACTACGGCCAAATATAACAAATGGCAC
>NW_015115281.1:0-34941 GCF_001443285.1 Poecilia latipinna
GTTGAGGGGGGCCAATATGCTGAAGTGGCCCTCGGTGAAATTGAGTTTGACACCCCTGCTCTAAATCCCAAATCTGGCTTCATGAAATTTTATGCAGTTTGTAAAAGTTTGACACACAGAAGCCAAAGATGTAGAATATGTTCTGATGAGGTTTGTTGTCAGATTAAAATTACCTTTTTTTTAAACTACAACAATCCTTAAGCAGGTTTTAGACATACTTTACATTTCTGTATTGAACGTTTTAGCGGTTTGATTTAATGTTCTAATCTTGAAGGTTGTTTTGATCGACTGTAAGTGGAAAACGATTATAATCAACAGAAAGAAAGGCCTAAATCCTCTGTGTGTGTAAATAATGCATTTAGAATGTGTTTCACTCAGTTAATTACTCGGGCAAATCAAGTTTTAAGTTTCATTCAAATGTATTAAATATGTCTTACTTTACTGGTAGTGGGATGTGATTAAAATCAGTCTAATAAACAAGAGTCTTTCAATTGAATAATCACATTTTATCCTACTTTATCAAATATTTGACGCAAGTAAAGATCCAGATGCAGTAACATTCAGAACGTCTTAATGCAGCTGCATTAATTGTAGGTCCTGTTGCACTTTGTACTCTTTAATTCTCTGTATTCTCTTCATACTTCTTTCATTTAGTTCTGCATTCAGAAATGTTCAACTCCTCTCTTTGTCACTCTTCACGGTCGCTGCATTTTAATGGAAATGTGATTTTTATGTCCTCTATAGTAAATGTATTTTCTTAACGCCTCACCCTCCACTCTGAATGCTGAATAATGAACTAAAAGGCAATATTGTAAATTGAGAAAAACTTTCTTTATTAAAAGTATGTTGGCATAGCAACAGTGACACATTGTTTGCCCCTCTCACCTCATCTGGATGCCGATGTTCTCTGGCGTTAACGGTTTTTAATTCAAACGCATTTTGGCTGAATAAATAAATAAATATGCAGGAATTTATGCAGTCACATCAGATGCAAACTTAGTATGAAGGGTTGAGGGGTTATGCTTTATTTTTGTTGTAATTAATTAATCAGAATAAATGTGTTCAACCCTAACATGTAACTTTTTATTCAGCAAATTGGCATTTAATTACTGCAGACTCGGTGATGCTTCAGCAACTGGCCGCCTCATGGTTTATTCCTGGGAAACGTGTCCAAAGCATTTTGAACCAAACATTTAGCCATGTTTCATCTCAGCTGATGATACTTTTCAAACCACCACTCCCAATCAGTTGAAGTTTTCTGTCTATCATAGTGTGCAAAAGCTTCAACCCCCTGTAGTTTGTTTGTATTTTGCTTGTAAACAGTCTTGTTGTGAAATTACAGAGATCTGCAAGATAATATATCTGGAACTTTTTCCCGTTTTGTAATGTAACAAACTTCAAAAAAAAGTTTTGTGGATTTATTTCTTGTTTTAGAGAAACACAAAGTAGCTCAGCTTTATGAATTTTAAGGATTTTAAAAGATGAGTTTTGGCCCTCTTTTTATTTACAGATAAACTCTTTCCATGAAAGAGTTTATCTGTAGCATCGTCTTCTAACATTTCAACAGCAGGACGAAATTTTTTGTAAAAGATTCTTAAATAAAGTCAACTTCCTGTGATTCCTCCGTCTCTCCTCCGGATCTTGACTCCTCCCTGCCTTTTCTGTTCTCCTCCCGTCGCGCCTCCTCCGCTCTTCCCCGAGCCGCAGCTTCTCTAGAGCCGTAATGAGAGAAATTCAGTGTAATGACAGAGACGGATTCATAATGGAACAGTCTGCGTATAATGATGGGGAAGAGTGTGTGTTTCCAGTACAGCTAACGAGGGTCTGCGGGGGCATTAACTATGCATGGAGCTGACACCCTGAGCTCACACTTATCACACATTCAGACTCGCTTTCAGCCGAACCACACACACACACACACACACACACACACACACAGGCCGACATGTGTAAAGGAACGTGCACACACACACATGATTTCAAAGAACACAGAGGAGTGAAATTGTCAGCAGGGCCACTGCAGGTGCAGTGTTCGACATGAATTAATCATGAAAGAGACCTGTGATGTTTTACTACACTTGCTTCTATTTTGATTGGCATGGAGTGAATTTATGCATTACAAAGCCTAAGAAGTGTGTCAGGGTCAACTGGAGTTCACCTTGGAAGCAGTCAAATCCCCAGCAAGACGACTGTACAGGTGCCACCTTTTTATAGCTCACAGACACATGCATGCATACTTGTTACATTTAATCTGCAGAAAGTCAGGAAAATAAAACGGCACTCATGTTTCCGTCTTGCGATTTTATGGCTAAATGGTTGCAGAAGAGTAAGCACCAGATTTGAAAGTGGGCCGATGTTGGAAGTGGTTAGACTTTGGCTGCAGGTGAGACCAAAGCAGCTAAACGGTTTACAAGGTCAATCAAATCACAGGAGTCTCTGAGAAGTCTGCTGTGGAAACAAGCTGACAAGCAAAAGTCTAAAAAGTGGCAGAGGTCATGAACTGAGGTAGACGGGGAACAAGGCAACAGACTGGAGCATTTTGGCAGGATGACGGGAAGGAAAAAAGACACGATGAAAAGGCGACATCAACAAATTAACAGTAGATTCAGGGAGAAACATGAAAAATGGTTGGAATAAGTGAAAACAGCCTGCAGCTGGCAGGAATGTCAAAACAACAGCACAAAAATCATAAAAATATACATATTTTTATTTTACAGTGATGCAGGCATTGCTCTGGTGAAGAAAGAGTTGATTTATCAATATGAGTCTCATCTGTAAAATATGGACCAGAAGGAAAACGGTAGCAGAACGTAGCTCTGTTTAAACAGAGGCTGGACACTTACTCATGTTTTATGATCAATTATGAAATAAATTACACTTATTAATACTTTTGGTCAACATTTAAATTACAATCATTCATCTCAATTACTCACAGTTTGGAAACAATAAGTAATTTTGGAAACACTTCATTTATTTGCCATTTTTTTTACAAGACGGCCTATTTTGACAGTTCAATAGCAGAAAGTATGTAGTTTGTATATCTTAGCTTTCTGTGTGCTTTAGGTTTTTATTTTTGCTGTTAATTTTGATGAAACACTATTTTTTTTGGAAGCTGTCGTAGTTCATGGCATCTGTTATTTCATCTTAAAGTTACAGCAATATGAATGATAAAACTTTGATTACTCTCAAGTATTCTGATTAGATGTTCTACATCCTTTCACAAGTTTACAGTTCACTAAATCTTCAGGTGATGTTTGGCTCTAAAAGCGATCCGTACCCTTATAATTTAACATTTTATTAATCGAACTTTAAAGAAAATGCTGTTTTTCTGGAGGCAACATTTTGCAATTCATGTAGAAAAGCATCAGGGTTCTGAATAGACAAGACAGATGGTAATAAATGGGGTGTGAGAAAACTGCCAGAAATGTTATCCGACATCTGTACAGTAATTAACTCATAAACTGGTGGATTTTAAGCCATTAGAATATATTTGAGTAGATTTGACAAGCATTGCATCCATAACTTTAATTGTTTTTGTGAATCATTTAAATCATGTCATGTTCCTGACGTACACTGATTTCAGATGGTAATTTATACTTTGATGTTTTTAATGTTTACAGATAAATATCAGGATAAAATTTGTGACCGCCCAGATGAAAATTATGAACTGTTTGCTAATTTTTACACAAGGCTAACTCAAATAATGTACTTCTGATCAGCACATCCAGCCCAGTTTTGCCCTTAAGCCACCATGATGGGATGCCTCATTTAGGACTGCAACATTTCTGCTGTTTTTATTTCTCCACTTATATCTTAAACTGAGCAACATGACTTTGAATTGTTTATAGTCGGTGAACATCTGTGCAGGAATAATAAATTCCTCCAGTTATTTAACTGCCTCCATTCACTTGTTGCACAAAACCCAAGTTGTAAAGTTTGTCTCTTTGTTATTTTGCCCTCTGAAATTATTACGCCCCCTTAAATACTGTATTTTGTTTTGGGGCTTGCTGCATGTGGGTGTTTATTCAGTAGTGCAGATGAAGAGAAGTGATCACAGAAGTGCTAAATGAAATCTTGTTATATGACTTTAACAGGAAGCAGTTTTTCTCTCCTCTTGAGCTTTCATGACGGCACCATGCAGCTTGTCTCTTTGATCCTCAGAATGACTCTGTGCTGCTGAGTATGTAGGATGAAACATTTAGGCATTTTTTAAGTTCAGATATTATATAAATGTAGATTTGTAGCAAAGCTGAGAGGAGGGAGGGACTGAGTGAAGTAGGCATTTCTCCAGTCTCTATCTTTGGAAGTTTGATTTTGCTGAAATAGAGCCATTGTGTTTAACATATATTTCTCTCTTTTAAGATTTTAGCATAGGAAGAATGGTGGTCCATGTCCTGTGGTGCCATTTTTTTCATAGTTTTATTCATTACCACCTGGAAAGTAGCAGATGCGTAGAAAATAATAAAAAGGAACAGCTACTTTATCACTGCAGCAGATTTTCATAGAACAACCACAACTGTTATTCAGTTACTTATTACAGCAATAAACATTCACTGAATATTTGAATATATTGAAACAAACCAATGTTGGAATTTATTTGTGTTTTGACAAAGATATTATCTTTCTTCTCTCATTATCTGACTTCTTTATTTCTGTTACTGTGAAAATCCAGAGTATCCTCATATCAGGTCGTAATGCTGATGTCTGTGTTGCATATCATTGTTTTTTTGTAAAAAGATTGTGGATAATGAGTTTGACAACATTGTCTACATCAAAATTGACAGCAGAAGAATTTTCTTTGACTATATCACCAAATTAACCAACAAAATGTCACAAGATTACGATGTAGCTGGGTTGGTCTGGGAGATAAATGACTGAGAATTATCATTAATAGTGAAAAGCTGAAATTTACCTGAGACCACCACTAAAAATACTTAATAGGTCAAACAGCATATATGCCTTAATGTGTATTAATACAAATATGGGAACCAATTTGACACAGCAGCTAGCATCCTCAGTCTTCTTTAATTCCTCTATTGGGGTTTACAGCCAATCAGCAGCAAGGAAAATGAATGGCTCTTCTGGGTTTGCTGCTTTGCAAATACTAAATCTAAAATATGAGGAATTTTTTATCTTCCCAGGCTGCATTTATATTTTAACCCATAAATAGACACATTTTCTGTTATCTTCCACAGAAAAATACCCAATTATTGTTGATGTCAATTTATTTATAAAGCACTTTTTAAGGATCAAGAACACAGCATTCATTCTTCAAAAGATGAAACTCTGTGACTTCACTTTTGGACAGATTTACCTTTTGCTCCAGTGTAAATCCACCTGCTTCTCCGTTCTGCTGCGTTCCAGGTAATAAACGCCATAGAGCAGGACTTCAGACTGCCAGCTCCCATGGACTGCCCGGTGGTGCTGCACCAGCTGATGCTGGATTGCTGGCAGAAAGACAGAAATGCAAGGCCAAAGTTCTCTGACATTGTCAGCATGTTGGACAAAATGATCCGCAACCCTGCGTCTCTCAAAGCCGGCACCAGCAACATGGCTCCTGGGTGAACAGAGATATTAACTCATTTCCATACCCAAACATTCTCTGTTTGTGATACAGTTGAGATTGTAATCATCCCTGTGGTTCCTTGTTTCTGCTCCCTGCAGTCCTTCCCATCATCCTTTGTTAGACCGGGGAGCTCCGGACCTGAGCAGGGTGAGCTCGGTGGAGGACTGGCTGGCTGCTCTGAAGATGACCCAGTATAGAGACTCCTTCATCGGATCGGGGTTCACATCTTTGCCCCTGGTCACACAAATCACAGCTGAGTATGTCTGACCTAACTGCTTTCACTTCTCGCCTGTCGTTCTCATTGCATGCGCCTTTAAATTGTATAACTATGTTAAATAATTGCAACACGCATCGCGGTGCAACTTTCCAGCTGCTGATGTCTAAACGCAATAAGCGACATCAATGTCAGACTTTCCTCTGGTGCGCCTATACTGCACTGATGCCCTCTGAACCTGAAGTATTCTGAATACAGAGAGGAAATTTACCCAAAGGGACTAATTAAATATATGCTAAAATGTGAAGAAGGCACCGTGCAGGTATATGAACCGGTGAACTCTGATTCACATTTCATGCAGGATGAACAACTTCCTCAGAGAAGAAACGGACGGCGACCCGCCTGAACTCACATTTCTTGGGTTTTTAATTTGGTCTCTTTGCATCATAAATTCAGCACTGCATGTATATTTAATTAGATTTTAAAACGGCTCCTCATGTTACAGTTTTATAGGTAATATAACGCAATGGGTATATGGGACAATCTACATGGGATGTGTGGCCATGCAGTCACTTTTGGCTTTTTTAGTATATTAAACTTGATATTTGAGCACATTCTGATCCAAGACATTATTTAAAAACCACTCTGAAGTCATGAATAATATACATATTATTAAAATACAATCACATCTTATAGGATCCTGATACAAAAATAGTCATTTTATGTGCATTTCTTTTGTAAAGTAAATTGTGTGAAGAGTTTGAGCTGCACAAAATGATCAAATCTTGCAATGGTAATAATATTGGTAAATATTAGGGGTGGACCGATACGAAAATTTGGACCAATATTGAAATTTGATCAAAATAATGTTGCTGTCATGGCTGAAGTGTGCACATTTTCCCTTGATAAATCATTTGAGAGCAAATCAAAACAAAATCCTTTTTTGAAGTGGAGTTAAAAGAAAAACTACAATACAAAACTAAACAAACAAAACATGAAACTAATCATTGATCACACCACACCAATATTGATTCAATACTTATACTGACTTAGTATTGATCTTATCAGTATTTTGGATCAATCCACCCATACTGTGTCGTCCAAACCGTCCTTTGCTGTCTGAACAGAACAAACAGAATAAAAAAACAAATTCTACCCAAAAGCTGCTGTGTGTTAATTCATCTGAAACCTGATCATCGTTTATGTATGTATTTTATTCCTTAAAATTCCAATTGTTTCGGTGTTTCTACTATATTTTTATATTTATTCAGTCTTACATATTTACTATTTTTTCAATTATTTGACTTGCTTTTAAGAGTTGCTATTTCTTTGCACTTCTCTCTGCTTTCTTTCGTGCACGGTGACAGTAAAAGGAATTCTGATTCTGATAATACGACGATAATATATTTGTGGTATATTGTGCAGCTCTTTGTAGGATTGTCCAGTCCAGGTTTGATTAGTTTAAGTGTGTACTTTTGCAAAGCCTGCCATCAGTGTGCTGGCGTTTTCCCCTCCAGCACCAGCAGGGATCATGATAAATGACCACAGATCCTGGTGAGATATATTTGTTTCTTTGTTTTCACAGGGATCTGGAGAGGATTGGAGTGTCTCTTGCAGGACACCAGAGGAAAATCCTGACCAGCGTTCAGTCGATGAGGCACCACACTGATGACCAGTCCCCCACTGAATCTGTGTAGCCATGGGTGAAGAAACACTTTGATATATTTGAGTCTGTGAGCGAACAGACTTCTTTCTCACAAGTTTACTTATTCTGAAGATCTGTTATTTTCCTTCACAATCATTAAAAACCCATTTTAAAGACTCCATTAATGATCTTGCAATCAGTGGAGATATTTCTTACGGTATTTAGCCTCTGACGTTGGAATCCCACCCCTCTGGAAATTTTCTGTACAGGTTTTATTTGTTGACCAGACTGAAGACAGCGAAGAGCAACACTGTGGAGAAAGAAAACGACTGTCTGATCTGAAGGTTATCTCCTGAAAGGAAAGAAGAAAAACCCCAAATTCTGCTTGCAGGATAACTTTGACTTCAGCCCCTTCGCTCCACAAGCCATTTTCATCAAACTCAATCGTTTAAGGAGGACAGGGTGTGTTTTTTTTTATTTGAGGATGAATCAAACTAAGAAACTGCACTGTAAGAAGAAACTAGCTGAGGAGATGTTTGTGTGAATGGACAAACTGGACCAAAAGCCTGTCAGAAAATGTTTCTGGATGCAGGAGCGACAGCAGGCCTTCTTGTTTCCAGCATGTTGTGTTGTGAGTATTTATTTCATTGTGTCTGTGAAAACTACAACCATTTGAATCTGGACTGTTTAAATGGGACCTTTTTGAATCGATCTTCACATTGAAGAGTTAGTAAATATCGTTATTTGGGAATTTCTTCCCTCGTTGTTCATTTACTTAAGCCTTTGCAACGTTACTGGAGTATTTGTGATCTTTTGGTGATTTACTTTCCATTTTATTCGTCACTATAGTGTAAACTCTAAAGTGTTGTTGACTGGAGACAACAAACACTTCCCAGTGCTCAGACAGATGGCCCACATAAAATACATAATTCACACTTTTAATGGATGTTTTTGGGTCGCATCAACGTCCCGAGAGGGAAAGTAAATATGACGGTACGGCTGGATGACAACATGCATAAAGGCACATGTCAATGTATTGTGGAAAGTTTGACCTGAACATATGATATACCTGCATTAAACACAAAGTAATCTGATATTTTATTTAAATTTTAATGCTTGTGGCTAACAGCTAATGAGCTACAATATCATACAAAACCTACATAAACTGACTGTCAGTGCAGAAATGCTGTCCTGATGAAATGTGGTGAATGTAGCAGGAAGATGTGATTTTCATACGATATTTATGATTTTATATAAATTTCATGGCCAAACCATTTGATTTCTGAATGAAAAATCTTTTTTCTTTTTTTTTTTTTTTTTACTTACTTACTTACAGAATATTTACATCTTCAGAGAAACTGAATACTGGATTTACAGTTATTGGTCATAATTATTAAAATTAACTGAAGATGCTGGAAATGTATCACTCCATGAAATGAATAGTTAATACATGATACATGATCTATCACTTTTTGAATTAAGGCATTGACCTGCATCGATTTGTTTATAATATTCTAATTCATTGTTATGCGCCTGCATAAGCTCAGGCATTGATTTCCCACCTACAAAGTAAATCAATTACCTGCTATATCCTGAGGTGTGGAGGAAGAAAGCAGCTTAAAGGACTGAGGGTGTGAAGTGAGACAATAAGAGCCGTCCACGATATCTCAGAGGAGGTATTGTGTTCCCATGTTCGTGTGTTTTGGCTGCAGATCCTAAATCTGAAAGCCAGTCAAGTGTTAATGCAGTGCATGAACCAACCAGAAATCTGGCGTTCATCTTCTGTCCATGACAAATCTCAGCTCTGTCTAAAGTGTGTGGCTGGAATCCAGATGGAAATCTTCCTCCTGCAGCAGGCAGTCTGGCTACACTTCCTGCATCCTTTTTTTTTTCCATTTAAAGGCTGTTGGACACGTCTTTGTTATCAGAGTTTGTTCAACACTGACGCCTCTGATTAAAACTGTTGGAGTAGTTTGTAGATCAAATAGGGTCAAGCGACCTATTTGTGTTCTCATCTGCGGACAGCAACTTTTTTAACACACACAGAATTGATTTGCTACAGTGAAGATAATGCAGCCGGTACATGTGCTGATTGTTTGTCCCGTTTCAGTCGTTAATGAGATGTTTGATTCTCTTGTGAACGAGGCCTGATCTTATTGTGGAGAAGAAGTGCTTTTATCTCAGCACGGAGCGGATTACCAGCTGTGAAACAACTGCAGTCTCCAACCCAAACCTCCGGCATCTCAAGGATTACCCTTCAGTTGCTCTGATTGGGTGTTAGGATTTTACTCGTCATCGGCTGCGAGCCCCGATTCACAGCGACAGGAAGTGGCTCTGTTTGCTCTCACCAGCACAAACTCTGCCTGTGTTTGTCTCTCAGCACTGCTCCCTGTTGCTTCGGCCTCTTTGTTTCTGAACATTGTGACTTTGGAATGTCAGAACCTCCAAAAATGTTCAGTTTCCACTTTTTTTCCCCCCCTCACTCATACTCTGTCCTCACGGCGCAACCGCAATTGCGTTTGTTGCCTGGCAACGGCAGCTTATTGAACATTTTATCAGGAAGTATTGAGATCAACTGGGAGCACGTCAGCGGTTCAGAGGAATAATTAGTTGTAAATAGATGCCTGTGGAAAAACAGGCTCAGCAGTAGCTAGGGGGTTTAATAAAGAATGAGACAAGTAGTGTGGCTAAAAGCTCAAACTGAATGCTGCCTAAAAATGTCACGCACAAGAAAAGAAAGCTGTGAAAACGGGCATCATAAAACACGCGTTTCCAGGCACTTTAAACCACTTATGTTACTTTTATCTCCTTTTAGATGTGTGCTTTACAGGAAGTCTGACTGGTTAGCATGTCAGTGTGAACTAAAGATGACAGGAATATAAGTTCATGTGTTAAGTTTGACTGTGACGACTTGATGCCCTCCACAAGTTACAAATGAATAAAGTAAAGAGAAATTCAGATTTTTATTGCAGCAGCTAAAAATTTCACCCTGAGAAATGTTAGAAAATCCAACCTTTATTTTAAGAATAGTTATTAAGTTGGAAAAAGTCTGGCATTTAGATTAAAGTTACTGTCATACCTAACAACTTCTTCAACATAATTTAAATGTAAATCAATCGTTTTCATTGATCTCTGTGTTTAGAAACATTTTATTAGTAATACAAGATTTCCTGTCAGTCACTTCATCACGACGTCATCCGAGTAGAGCAGGCATAAATAAATCAGAAAACAACAAAACATCCACAGTCAGAGTAATAATCAAAAAGTTTAAAGCAGACCTAGGAAGAGCTAAACTGGGGTATTTTATTCAGAGATAGATCATTTACTGCAGTCTTGTTCCTGAGTCGTTCTTAAAAGATAAATCCATAAACACTGATGTCAGTGAAAATAAGAGATTAGTTTAAATGTTTGTATGTAAACAAGACCTAAAGCACGCAGAGCTGAAACACTCTGTAATTATAACTGGATGTCTGGGTTCCTGCTGTGTCTACTGCAGGCTGAAATACACGTTTGAGAAGTTTTTCAATATTTCCACCAAAAGGAAATATTGTGAGGTTATTTTTGTCCTATTTTAAAAGGAATGTGCTGTAAATCATTTGATAGTGTCGAGTTTTCTCATAGAGCAATGAAGAAATTACAAGAACAGCCCAGTTTATGCATCAAAATGCATGGAGTGTTTATTATCAGGGACTAATAAGAAAATACCTAAAATCCCAGCATGCATTGAGCTGGATGACAGCTGCAAAGACAAGTCAACACAATCTTTGAAGTTTGTTATTATAACTTTACATTTGTCATACAAATTCATTTTCTTTGTCTTGGACCGTTGAGAACTGGATCATTAAGTCTGAGTTTAGTTTTTCTTTTGCCCTCTTAACCTTTTATACATACCGCTGTATTCTTAAGCAGTAAATAAATTCACCATCAGAGCTCAATGTTTAAAATTTGGACTTTTGTTTGGATTCATCCTCCAAACCTCAGTCAGTCTGTGTTAAAGCAAAGGGAACTGGAGCTGCATTTGCACCTTCAGGCAGGTTGTTGGTGTGACGAATCAAAAATAGAGCTTTCTAAATGCTAGCATTTTATAAGTAGCAGTAAAGTGATACAGTCACTTTGACTGGTTTAGGCTTTTTACTGTAGAAAGAAATGACCTAAATTGATTCAGAAACGTCTTAAAGTGTCCAACCAGTGATGGCCGACTTCACACTGTTTACAACCCATTCCTGCTTCACACAGACAGAAGGAAAAGCATCTACTGGTATCCATAAAACTCAATGGAATAATAGACGTGTTGAACATTATAGGAGAAAATAAGGAATTAAATGTGAATATGTTTAGAAATGCAAATGAACTTCCTTCTGTTCATCCATCCATTTTTCAAAGACTTAAGTCCTAAACTGACTCAAATGATCCTGAAAAGACATTTTGGAAGACTATGATTTTTTTGTAATTTTATTTCTTTTGTTTTTTATTTTGTTATGAGCGATGTGGTTTTTACCCCTATAGGCCCATGGGAGCGCCTGTTTCTCTTTGAGAAGAGTAGAAACAGTAACGACTTACCAAAACTCCTTAAAAACATGATGGATTTTTGCATTTTCTTTAAAAGAGCCAAACAGGGGGCACAAGATGGGCTAGACATGTTGACAAAGTTGCAGCTCATGAAAGAGTCTCAAACCTTCTACTAAAAACCACAGGATATCTAAACAGTTTGTCAAAACTTCGTTTGAAGTCATCATCTTGTTGAGAAAGATTTATTATTCATAATTCTGCTCACTTCTTTGCTAATTAGATGAGTTGAACATTCCTCCTGATAGAATCAAAAGACGGTTGTTTCATCCCGTCACTTGGCAAGTTTTTTTTTTAATTGTAAACCGATTTCCGAACACTTTCAAGCACCAACTTCCCAGATGGCTCCTTGTGAAAAACCATCTGCTGCATCACTTTAGTTCAGTATTACAAAGCTGTATGTTTGACTCAACTGCTGCTGCTGCATGACACACTTTGCATATGAGATCAGCTGGAGGAGAATATTAAAGACAAAACACACGAGCGACGTTCTGGGACGGTGAACTCGGTGGCCGGTACTTTGTGGACGCTACTCTCGCTAAACGTAGAGTTTGCATGATGAACTACTTCTGAGTATAATAGCGGACTAATAAATGCTTTGCATAGTGACTGCTTTGAGTATGCGCAGGCAATTGGATGCTTTAATTTCCCAGCAGTGCTCCCTGCCTCTGCTGTTTCATTGCTGTGCTCTGTGGCGTGTTACTGCCACCTGGAATAACGCTGAAGCATTGGCAGGAATGTAAATCACACCACTCATGTGTGTTTGTGTTTGTAGGGGGAGAAAAAATGAGAAATGTCTCATAAAAATGTGCAGAGACGTGAATTTAGAGCACATCTATTGTTTTAAGATGAAAGCAAAAGATGAGATCCTCTGCTTGTGATATAGGATGTAATTATGTAACAGCTCTGCGGCTACGGAGCTTTTGCTGAACTTGCTACTCTGTAAGTACGGGCAGGAACTAAGCAGTTACTGTGGATATCTTTTGCAGGACCTCAACTCCTTTCCTTTGTAAAATGTCAACATTTTATGCAACTGCAATTCATCCTTGTATGCTGGGATTACTGTCAGCGGGGACCGCGAGGAAAGATGTTTCTCACTTCCTGTCTGAATGGCAGCAGCAGACAAAAAGCCCTCCCTGTGTGATTCAGATGGCCTGACAGCTAAACCTGACATTTGCTGCAGATATTTTAGATAAAACCCCAAAAGGAACAACAGTTCAAATCCGAAAATAAAAAAAGCTACAAAACAACAACAGTCTGCTCTAAATACTTATGGATGGATTTAACTTTTTATTTGAAGTGTTTAGCTTATTAGACTGTTCTGGCTGCTGTTTTAGCTACTCAACTGAGACTAGAACCGAAAGAAGGTTAGATATAATGTGAGGAAAAAGGGAATAGAAGAGACAAGGATGAGGAGAGACTGAAAAAGGTGGGAGGGAAGGAGAAGAGAGCGGCAAAGCCCAGTTGTTTGAATAAAAATGAGGCTGGGCGTGGAGAGATTACTCTTTCTTTTTTGTCTTTCCGTCTGTGCGTTCCCATCCACCTTCTCCTCCTAATGCCAACAGTTTACTCTGCTTCCAGTCCACATCCCCACAGCCTGCTTTGAACAGTTTGAAGGAAAGGAAGTCGTTCTATTTTAGATGGAATCTTCTAAAAAGAAAAAAAAAACATTTTGAACTCGTATCTCCTGAGCTACACTGGCACATATCCTTTTTTTTTTTTTGTTTTATCAGAAACCCCTGCAGTATTTCAGTTTTGTTTTTGATTTTAAGTGTTTAAAACTCTCAACCTGCTTTTCCTCCTGGTGCATTTCCTGTCTAGATTCATCAGAGTAAACTTACTCATGCACAGCACAAACAAAAATGTTAATTTTACAGATTTTAAGACTTTATCCTCTCCAAAAGAAAGCATTTTTTTTCTCAGAGTTTTGACCATAGGGTGTTTTTTAACAGTTTTAAAAAAGAAAATTAAATTTGATTTATACATCTCTCAATAAGGCTAGTAATTCCTATTTTGTCCTCTTGAGTTTTTCACACGTTATTTTACTGTTTTCTTTTGCTTAAAACAAATGAAAATGTCAGCATGCCTATTCATCCAATAAATATAAAATATTCTTTATAACTAATTAGTACTTCATGGCACAATCTCAATATGATAAAAATAATAACATCTAAGTTTTAGTACAGCTTCACAAAGACACAAGCACGACTGTCGAGCATTAATCACTAAAATATTCTAAAACTGCAAAAAGCTATAATAATAAATATAGGTATGAACTATGTTTTCTAAACTGTGAACACAATAATTCATTTTACAAAATATTGAATTACTTTGCTGTTTAAGTTTTAAAATGTTTTGTAAATTTAAGTTCAATTCAAACTGTCTTATACACGACTCTGTTTTCTATTTCTAATTTTCTCATGCTGATGTATTTTTGTTCTCCTTGCTTGCCATACTTCTTATGTCTGTAAAGTAAAATTTCTCTTAAAAAAAAAGAAAAAATGGTTAATTGTATTTTGCCTTTCTATGTTTGCCTACAATTGCTGTTCCACTTGTTGGCGGCTCGTCTGTTGAGCGTCCCACTCTGCTGTAATATAACTCTGTAATATAAGGGGAGTTTGCACACACGTGCATTTTGTGTGGCTGTAACATGACGTGTGGGTGTGCTGTTGTTCGGTGTACAGTAACATGTTTGTACATTGTGTGTTTGTAGCTGTGGACTTTTTGACTCTTACATTTACAATGAACTGATTGTCAATAAAGAGGACAAACTGAACTGTTTTGAGTTTTCTAACACGCAGAGGATGAGATTAAGGTAAGAATAAAGGTTTCCAGATGTTAGTAACTTCATTCACTTTTGAATTAATCTTAACTGCATTCATTATTCAGAAAAGCACGATGCTTTTTGCATTAATTTTTCAGAAAATAGACACAGTCACCATGATATCAGCTTCTGATTCATCTGCATCCTGTAGTAAATCTTTTAAGTTACTTTTTAGTTGCTTCAGATGACAACAGATTTTTAGTTTTTTGATGGTATTTGAAATGCATTTATCTGGTAGCAACCATTGCTTTCAACAATTAGTCTTTACTGATTATTTTTGACAAAATACTTTCAGCTCAGTCAGCTTGGATGGAAGTCAGAGCATCATTTTCCAAGTGTTACCACATATTTCTTCTGTGGCATTGAAAGGCATCTAAACAATTATGCGGCTAACACCCTTCGTCACAGTTGGGTTGGTGTCATTCACCCTTTTCTTTTCCAACTTGTTACAGTCAAGCATTTTCGTTTTAGTTTCACCTCCGTTACCCTGTGTGCATTTGAAAACTCTATTATGGCATTTCATATTTTGCTTTGGGAACGGCGTCTTCCTCTCTCCGTGGCATTTCTGCGACAGCAGATTAGAGCCATTAGAGATGGAAAAAATTGAGAACTGTAAATTTCCACCAAAAACGTCAGAAATGTTGATTAAAAATGTTCTAGAAAAAAAGTTTAAATTTCTGTCATACATTTCACCCTATGATCGCATGATGATGACGAAACTCAGAATTAGTTTGGACTTTTGGAGCTCAGGTATTTCTATGCTTTTCTAGAAAATGTCTTTAATCTCAAAATGTCAGAGATTTTTGGCCACTCCGTTTTATTCTATCTAGAATGATTTTAATAAACCATCATACACTTCATCCTGTGTAATTGGATGAATTATTTCTCTGTGGATAATGACACTATAACATTCAGTCAGCATGATTATAAGGCGTTTTTGCCTTTGTTCTGCAGTTGATGCACATTTTACACCAAAATCTTCATCTTTGAAACGTGGGACCCGTCTACTTCCTGAACAGGACGCTGGATGGACATTCCCACATTATACTTACAGTGACGGTGCGGCTCTAATTCATGTTGTGAATCATTTGGGTTTTCTAAAATTGTTGACAGCCATGTCAGACTAATATGTGTGTTTATAAATTTTGAACTTTGAAGAAAGTCGTCAAGCATATTTCAGTTTGATAACACTGAATTATTTTCACCTTAATTCCCTCGCCTCTGCTTTTCTGCCATTGCATTTAGATTGGTGGGTTTTCCTCAATGAGAAAGAAAATGAGCCTGAAATTACTTCTGTGGTTTGTGTGAGAACAAAAGGACACTGAAGGAAAAAAAAAAGAGAACGTCACATCTGGATATCTTTACATGAGGACCCAGATAACGCTCCTCATTCAGTGTTCAGTATTCCCCACCACAGGCAGCATTAAACCTTAGATTTCACCTTATCTGGTGTACATTATATTTCTCAGTAGACTAGAGATGACAGCTGCGTTCTGGAAAGTAATGAGAAAGGTAATAAAACGTCTTAATGACTTCCTCTTTTACACAGAAGAGTAAATTAATCATTTATGGGAGGGAGAGCAAGTTTAAAAAAAAAGGTTTTGACTTTAATTCTGCCGTTATAAATGTCAGTTTGTGAAAATGATTTTGAATGGATCAGGTCAGAGAATAAGAGGCATTTAATAATATCACTGAGCTAAAAAAAAATAATAATCGCACAAACTAAAAAAAAAAAAACCCCACAGGGTGAAGGACATGAATCACATTTAAAACCTAAATTTGCCAATAAAAGAAACCAATTACCTGCCAGCCTGTGGAGTCTGCTGCAATGCAATATTCAGAGCAGTGAGAGCTTCATCAGTTCACATGAAACTGATTAACAGCACAGGAACTATTGCAAATTGCTAATGGCTGCCATGAATACACACGAGGAGTTTAACTGACATAAACCTATTAACTGCAGCTAAGTGATAGAAAATGGAATTTGATTAATGTGGTTTGTGAGCGACTAGATTGTCCGTGACATGAGCTTACCTTAAAATTAAAGTTAATTTCCAATCGACTGTTAAACCCAGACCACAAACATCAACCAAAACGCATCTGGGAATTTAGTTTGTGCAAACTTGCCAAAGATCCTCCTCACTTCAAGAGAGAAAAGTTCTTCACTCCAGCAATCAACTTGTCACATTAACGGTTACAGTTCATCCCAGCAGAGCTCTGAAGGTATTAACTCTTTGCTCTTCAGGACTCTGAAGAAAGTTTCCTGTGATGTCCAGTTTACTGCTGACCACACAGAGTTCTGCCAGTTGCTTAATCAATAATCCAGCACACGAGGGAAGCCGCTACCAGCATTGCTGACCAATCATCTTCAAAACATCAAGGTAGGCTCCAGAGATCAGTGTAAGTACTGTATATGACAAAGAGGTGTGGCTGCAAGCTCTCCTGGCCCTTCAAGGCTTAAATCAGTGGTGAATAAAATGAATAAAAAACAGAGTACTGACAAAACCTGCAGGAGGAAATTGGGTAAAGCTTGCATAGATCCGCCTGCTGGAATATTCTGGAGTGTTTTACCCCCTCCAGTGGGTTTTAGCTCACAGGCAGCTTACACAGCAGAGCTGAAGCTTTCTTTGGCTCCCTCATACACCCAAAAACAGGAATGTTGGGCTAAAAGGAGGAACAATGCAGAAGCCCTTCACAGTTTACCAAGAATGAGGTAATTAAATGTAAATATCTGCAAAGAGAGATGATTTGCATCATTTCCTCGTGTGCATTGTTGAAAACAAAGTTGGACAATGCAAAAACTAGCTAGATAAATGGAGAGAAGCTTTTTTTTTTTTTTTTTTTAAAAACTCATTTGTTTCTTGTTAATCTTTTTCGAAATGTCTCCAGTTCAGCCTCCACTTTGCATTGTTGTGCAACTTTGCTTTCACCATGTGTAAACTTTAAAGATATTCCAACAGGAGACTCGCACCGTAAAAAATGAGATTAGACCGAGCGGCTTCCTGCAAACACCGAGGGCATCCTCTGAAAGCAGCACGGGCGCTGATCCCTCCAGAAGAATCACCGGCTAAATTTAGTCCTCAGAGGCTTCAGGGCAGAAAATAAACAATGGGAGGCAGAAAACGTGACGGGGGAGAGGAAGGTACAGGAGAAGGTTAAATATGGGGGGACAGATGGAAGTTAATGGGAAAATAGAAAAAAAGATGCATGAGAATTGGCATTATTATCTTAACATTGAGAAAATTCGTTTATCTTACACAACATTAATTTGGATTATGCTGAGCATTAAAGTTTCCTTTGATTCTTTTTTTATCAAAGTTATTAAGCTTTGAGCAAGTGGAGCCAGTTCAGGTTTTAATGCTGTAAAATGTTGGTCAAACATGATTTTGGTCGACTGAATTTCTCCAACATGAATATTCGCCTTTCTAGCAAAGAGTTCCTGAGTTGTTCCTCATGAACTCTTGTAAATCAGCCGACCGGTGCTTTAACTATGCTGCTGCGACATGATGAGGTCAAGAGTGATTTAAGCAACATGTCACTGCCTAATTTTAAACTTCAAATGGGCAGGAAAACCATAAAAATCCTTTTTTAAGGAAGGTGTTTTTTCCTGCTGTGGCCAAATGCCCGTTTGAACTTAAATTTACAGCTCTGTTGTTTTTCCCTCTTCCCTCTTTTAAATGCTTTTGTTTTTTGTGTGCTTTCTCCACTGAGGATTTCTGTTTGCACATTAAAGGTCCACACAATTAAAATGGCACTAAAAGAGTGATTAGATAATCTTCGTTAGCTGGAGAGCAAAAGGGATGAAGGCGCTTTATCAGGCTGTACAGCCGACTTGATTGTACAGAAAAAAACTTCTATCAAGGATCTGTAAATGTGACTAACACGTCGCGTCACTGGAAATCAAAATGAGGGAGTGCAATAATTAAAGGTCAAACTATTTGCCTCAGTGGGATAATTTACAGCACTAAAGGTTCGAGTTCAGCAAGGTTAGACTATTATATTACCTTAAAGTTACAAATAACAGCACTCTGCAAAATGTATAGTTCTTAATATAATTAAACTGCAAGATGTACATTTGTATCTTAAAAATTGTATATTTAGTATTTTAGAATAAAAATGGATTTCGCAAATAATTAAGAATGTTTGATTCTTGGTGTGAACTGATGCTTGATGGAAGAAATCAAATAAAAAGTGAAAAGCTGAAATTGGTCCAGAATGTGAATAAAAGGTTTCTGACAGCAGAAACAGAAATCTAACAGTTTTTCAAGAGGTTTTCTTCACAATTCACACATAAACATTAGTGTTTTTTACGCAACACAGTCAAATTAGGGATGATTCATGTATTGTTAGCTGTTCATTGCAGGTGTTTGTATTGGGATTCTGTTGCAGCCTGTGGGTCACTGGAAACGGATCTGGTTCCTGGTTGGAGTCTGACTCCATGGAGCTCCGCCGGTCAGACATCTTGTCTTTATGTCATGATCTCTGTCGCCCTCTGCCATCAACCTCCGCCGGCACAAATTCTGTCTTTCTCCTCTCTCTGCCATCTCAGTTGTATCTCAACTGAGATGGCAGAGATCTCAGTTGAGATACAACTCAACTCAGATCCTTTTGAGCCTTTAGCGATTAGCGCTCCAGGTGTCACTAGAGTCCCGGTTCTTTACCGCAGTTAGATCTAGTCAGCACAGAATAATACGTTCACATCTATCTCAGTATCCGAACGTCTGGACTCCCGCCTGACTGCTCCTGGAGGCTGTGGTCAGCCGTTGCCTGGCTGACAGGTTTCCGGCGCTCAGGAGGTTTCCTCCTCCTTGATGCTGATTGCTCTGCTGCAGGAGGCTTTGCAGCCACCTGGCTGCCAGTGTTCACCTGCTCTGGGGAACATGGGGCAGGTTTTAAGGTCTGTCTCTTCCCCTGAACGTCTCTGGCCTGGTTTCACTGCCGACCTGTTACCTCTGCCTGCTGGAGCCTTTGGGGGCCAAGAGGACATGACTTTTAGGGCCCATAGGCCCCATGGGAATCAAATGCAGTGAGGTTATTACTCTCCTCATCATTGTAACATCCTTACAACTTGCGCACACACAACTATGCTACGCTACACAAACAGTATCTCTTTCTATCTTCACAAGGACTTTGTATTGACTTGCGTTCATTCCTACAGCCCAACCATCACACGCCTTACCCTAAACCTGTAACCCAAAAGCAACATTTCTTCTAAAAATGCATGCAGACAACCAGGACTGCCATGTTGACATAAAAAAAAAATAAATAAAAAATGGTTATAAAATACCATTTATCTCAGTGTGAGGTGACATTTGGTTGAAATGAAATGTTCTCCGGTGACATGCTCCCTTTTCTCACCTGGAATTGTTTGGGTGTTAAAACAACCAAGACTACAAAATGATAAAGTGACATTTTTAGCTGCACAGTCTTGAGTTTTGGTTCCCATTGAGATATATATATATATATATATATATATATAAAAATTTGTATCACAGTTACACTTGTCTCATAAAATATTTTATCTATTTCTATAAAATATCAATCATTATTTAAATGAAATTCACTGATCAAAACATTAAAATCCCCAAGACTGAGAAAAACAAAAGGTTTTGTGAGGAACAGGAAAAAAGACAACTTGCTCATTAGCAGTTGGGGAGTGTGATGTTTGCGTATCTGAAAAAAAAATTCTTATCTCAAGTTAAAGTAAGAAAAGTATTAAGCCGCAGAAAGATTTCTCTGAGCTGTCAGATCAGTGCATGTCCACACAGCAAGTTTCTTAAATAAATACTTCAGTTTCCAATGAGGATTAAAGCTAAAAGATCCAAACATTCTTGTCTCTTCATCTCACAGATTAGCTCTCTGACTTCAACATTTCTGTGTGTGTTCGTAAAAACCCGCTGCCACAAACTGTGTCCTAACTGACGTGATTGAAAGAGACTGCTCTAAACGGAGATAAAAGCAGTTTAGAGCAGTCATAACACAACCAAACTTAGAAATCAATGCCAGACAAAAAGATGTTAGAATCTGGCTTTTATCTCAAAACAATGAGACACAATTAAGGGAGGACTTCCAAAGTGAAGCTGGGAAATGTTTATAAAAAGGAATTAGTTAATGAGAAACTGGTGTGTTTGCTGGAAATATACGGAAAGTACAGATAGAAAGGGAAGTAAGCAGAAGGTCTTTAATTTAAACATAAAATTGAGAAGTGCATTTCAACATGCTTTCACAACAATAACTAGACGTATTAATTTATTGCAGTGCAGAAATCTTGGTCAGCTCTGGTGCTTGTCTGACCAAACATTGGCTGTCAGACTGATGACAGCATGAAGCTGTGTTGGTGTGTAGAGGAGTGTGTGGGCCACTTACTAACTGCAAAACCAAACCACTGTTAGCCAAGCAACTGTACAGAAAAACTAAAACTCTTCAGTCTTTTCACATTGCACGTTAGCCTTTAGCATGCTAACTGAGGCTTACATGTTGCTTTTAAATGAATTTTTTGTAATTTATCTAAACATTATATCAATGGTCTGTCCTTAAGCTAAATGTATGTTTTCCTTTGGGTAGATTGGTGGCTTTTTAAACAGTATTTTCACTTTAATTACACTGTAAAACGATGGCCTTCAGAGTTAAAAACAACGTCTTCTCTGTGGTTTCCAAGCCTTTGCATTGCATTAGCATACCTGAGCCCCAGATAAACATACATCCTCAGCTGCTGCTTCAGATGTACTGATTATGAAATTAGTATGGAAATACACACAGCAGTCGTTTATAATGTTGCTGGCATTGCCAACACTCACGACGGATCGGAATAATACATCCACCTGCATGAAAAAGTGAGTGAATATTAAAGTATTTATGAAGCTATGTAGGAAGTGACTTAAGTAACCCTGACATTTCTTTTTTTTTTAAAAATCTCATCAGTTTAATCTTACTGTAGGACTGAAGTTCTTCAGGGGAAAATGCTTTGCTTCTCTGTCTTTTCAACACCTGGCACTAAAATAGTTACTAATTTATTGGAAAAAACAACAAATGGAACAGTTTGAGGATTACCGGCTGGATTTAGTTTCCAAATCATCCGACACCAAGATGATGTGAGGCTTAATACAGCTGCTAAACACTTTTAACATTTAATGCAAAAACTCTCACACAGATAACATTAATGTTATAAAGTACATTACACACCTTTCTGACAGGATGTGGTCAAATTGTTCATATTGTGTTTTATTTTATGGTTGGAGAACTGAAGAAAACTGTCTATCGGTGGACAGTAAAGTTTTATCTCAGCTTATTGAATGGTTTAAATCTCGATTTATTGATTCAAATGAACGTCATCATTTGCGACAGAAAAACAGAAACGTGGTAAATTGTCCTAATAATAATTCTCTTGACTCGCATCGAGTTGACAACTTGTCCAGAGAGCGTGTCGTATTTCTGAACGCAAGTTCAATTCCACATTAATCATGATATCATGTCCAAGTGTATGAATCCCTGAAACTGAAGCATGTTTCCTTTATTGTGTCTTTAGCTGGTAGAACAACATGCAGAGTCTGTGGAATGATTTATCAGGGAAGCCAAAAGGCATAAAAATGATTTAAAAACTCAGAAGTGATTACAGTGATTTTCCTTTCAGCCATCCGTCAAGAGTGTGTATCCAAAAACATGAAAGGTTTTATTCCCCTGATTTGAAATGCTAATGTTCAACAAAAGGAGCATGTTATTTATCACGTTTCCAGCACACAAGTTTTACTTCCCTGTTAAATCGAGAGCTCAGAAACCTATGAGCCTGAAAGGGCTTAGTTCAGGATCTCTGCAAATCTCTCCAGCGCTGTCATATTTATTTTAGCATCCGAAAGCTCCTGCTGACTGCTGTTCAATAATAGATAAGCATCCATTCTTTTTTTTTTTTTTTAAAAAAAGCACTGTTCATCACTTCCTGCAGATACTTCACAGGATGAAAGAGAAACCAGGGGAGAAATACAAAGAAAGAAACCCGTCTCATCTTCTAAGGCACAAAATGGAACCTGCGTCCAAAAGGAGTCAATTATAGGAGTTGCTGGGGGCAGGAAAGAAAAATCGGATTTGTTTGTGGTGTAAAGATGACTCACTGTTAGCGACATATGTCCCCAAACAGGACTCCTCCCGTCACCCCGTCTCTCTTTTTGACCCTCTCTCTCGTCTCTCTCCTTGTGCCGCTCTGCCCTGATGAAGTCACGCTGCCGTGTCTGGTTATGCGCTCGCTCTGACACGCATGGTCAGAGTTCTTCTTGTCACTACTAAAAGCCATTAACCCCTGAAATGATGGGCTGAGGCAGCACTTCTGGCATCATTCATAAAGTATGAGATCCAGTTACCTCATCTGGCTTGTTTCTCTAAACTCTGGAAGTAATGAGAAACAGGCAGGGCAGTAACTTTGAGTCTGGAGTTTTACCTGCAGAGATGTTTATGCTTTAGAGGTTAAATCCAACTGGGCTTCATGGAGTATTAAATACAGGCCCTGATTTGCTAGTTTTACATTTTACAAACTTGGTAATGTATGTATTGGTTGTGTTCAAACACAACAAATTGCCTAATAATTATCGTCTAAGCTTGAGCGTAGACCACAGCAGAAAGATCATCATGTACTCCTAAAAATGAGGCTGGCATGTCGGTAAATATAAAGACTTAATCTCAGGTTTGATGCGATCTCTGAAAAGATCTTAAACACATTTATTTCTCCTCAGGAAACACTGAATAACTGTGTTTTAAGCTTTTAAGAAGTCCAGGTCCTAAGAAAGCCTTTGTTAAATTTTACAGCGGGGAGGTTGTGCGATGAAACTCGTAAAAAATGATGTGGTGCTTTTTCAAGGTTGTAAAATTCTTAGTTTCTGAAATGAAAATATAAGAAAGGCAAAAGTGAACCTGCTTTCTCAGGTGAAAAAAAAGAGCTTTTTGTTGCTTTACATTTCGTTACCTCTAATGCTCCAGGACAATTTTAGTTCTTATTCACTTAGAATACCATTTTTCTTTTCATATTATCAACATTCCTCTTTAAAGCTCCATCAGCCCTTTTGTGTAAGCCAAGGAAGACATGAAATATTCCAAGATGATGCTTCAGTATGACAAATATTTACAATCATATTCAAACGAGGCTCGTTTGTCATATTGAATAAAAACCTCTATTCAATATGCCTCTTTCTGCATCCAACTTGTCTTTGCCCAAAAGTAACGGCAGCAAAAGGAGACGAGACAAAAGGTGAGATAACAGGCGTGTCCTTGTTGTTGTTCCAGTGTTTTTATGGTAAATTGTATCCTGTGAAGCAAGCCAACAAATTTCTTCCATTTTTCAATTCAAAACTCCAGTTTTTGTCTTCACTTCACGGTTTAACAATTAAGCAAACTGAAAAACGGCAACATTGCGACTCAACGCTTCGTTTCACTGTAACCTGCAGGGAAAGTAAAAGGCATAGAGTTAGCTTGTCCTTGCGCTCGGGACTGAACCTACGTGTTGATTTGATGATGTGACCATGAGATGGAGGGGGGGAGGAAGTGACAAAATTCCATGTCACCATGGCAACGGGAGACTGCAGAGAAATCAGCCTCTCTGTATTAATCTCTTTTTAAATCATCTTTGAAAAGAATGGGATGGCTTTGTGACAATATGAGTGTGTGAAGATGTGTGTGTGTGTTTTGTGATTGGGAGGACCAGAGAATGAATCTCTGCAGAATTTCAGCCCATGTCTCCTTGTGTACTTTTCTCTCTCCTCTCTCTCTCTTTCACACACACACACAGCTTCAGTCTCTCTTTGCCGTGTATAGATTTTTTTTTGGCACTGGCCTTGTCTTTCTCTGCACGATGCCACATGTGAGAATAGCAATCAACTGGCCTCATTTGGCCCCGTCTCCTTGTATACATGAGAAGACCTTTCCTCTCCAGAGCATCCCGAGCCCTGACTGCTTTCTTTACTGAGATATCAGACTACTTAGTTGCTTTATTTCACCTTAGCTGGTCTGAGGAGAAAATCAAATTTGAAAGAAAACAAGAAAAATTGTGAGATATGCAGAAAGCAAGTTCAAGTTGTGATTTATTCACTCCAGAAAATAATGAAGCTGCAATGTAAATTTTGTTCGTACTTGTGGACACAGTTATGGCTCCATATTTTGCTACATTTCTCCTCTGGAGTTCACAATACTACTGACATTTAGTTTGGTAAAAATGCAAATCAGAGTCGCTGCAGATTTTATGAGAGTAATCAGAATATTCTGTCCTCATGCATCCAACGAGAGCAAGGTCACCTCAAAGTCATGTGAGCCAGTTGATTGCATATTACTTGGGAACAGAATCAAATGCTAAAAAAAATGGATCTAGCATATTAAAACTTCAGCATCGTTTTGGTTGGAAAACATCGAAGGGAATAACATTTAATCTTCCTAATTTTGTAGAATTAAGAATGATCCCTTTTAAAGAACCTTCAGAACTTTTTGTCACAATCTTTGAAATAAAAATAATGAATCAGACCAAGTTAAAATAAGATGGCAGTTGGCCTCGGCCTGATTAGTGTATGAATATTTACATCTTCCTTTGATATAATTCTAATATTCTGAAATTTTTCCTTAGTTTCTATTCATTTGATTCCTGCAGAAATGTGACCTGTGTGGATTTAAAAGCCGTTTGTGCTCCTGGAAACTTTGACACTCCTGAACGTTTGCTTTTTCCTGGTGCCAGCTCGGGTTACAAGATAGTTGCATCAAAGTGCAACAAAAATATGAGCTCAGTGTGACTCATGCAGACATTGCACTAAATTATAATCAGCTTTAAATTACTGATTGATTTTCTGCTTAGCACTACACTTGGCACAAGAAATCTATTCAACATTTAATGTTAGTAACCTGTTCAGTTCAGTCACTACTCTATTTTTTTCTGCACAAATAAAGTAATTTTTATTGTAATATCCATCACTCACTCTCTTCCCCACTCAGTTTTTTTTTTCTTGTTTCTTCTCTTTACAGCCTCGTTTTCATGCAGCCTTTGTGTCTCAATGTTATGCAGAGGCCAGGGGTGTGCAGCTGCTGCACAGTCCCCAGCCTTGTTAATATTTCAGATAGTCAGAAGCCAAGGCAGATCCCTGTTTTTTTCTACCCAAAAGGAAAGGCTGTCTCCTCATTTAACCTCCAGCTCCCAATCTCCATACTAACCAGAGCTGCCAAAGTCTCAAGTAGACACGCGCTGATTGCTCCCCGTGGTTCAGGTTTCCCCTCAGCCTTCTTTACAAAAAAGCTCAATAAAACAGGCTTTGCAAACTGACAAAACTTTAAAACTTAGAATTATTTTAATACCATCAAAACACATTTTTTTAGGACTGAAAATATCTCCGGTGGATAAAATGCATGACAGAAGCTCAAACAGTGCTTCTACTTTTAATTAACCTCAATAAATCCTCTAAATAAAGGAAAGTTGAACTAATCAGATTTTCAGAGCAACATATAGACCAAAACCAAAACCAGCTAAAATGATGGTAGCTAACACATTCCCTCCTATGTACTTAGCATCAGGTAAATAATTTAGGATTTAATTTGATTTAAATGTATTCATCCCCAAATTGAACAAGCTGCTGATTTCAGCACAGTTTTCTTGCCGGTACAAGGCTGAAAGATCATTTGGGTTTCTGCTTAAGTATTAAATTCTTTAGTCTCTTTTTTGTCTTTTATCAGTCATTGCCTGTCTTCAAAGGAAATGCTGTAACTGCTTCACACAGACATGCTTTGAAGTTACAGTTTAACATTTTACTTTATCCTTCAGCTCTGAGGTCACATAGGACTAAAAGCTGCAGGTAAATTTTGGCTTTTCGTACCCAAAATGTACCCGAGTTTACATTCAGGCGGTTTAGATTGATGTCTGTTTTCAACCAAAGTCTTGTCTCTGTTTTTATCTTGAAGGGAGAAACAACTTGAGCACAGAAAGAAGATGGTAGGGATCAGAAAGGAGGACAATGGTGGAACAACCCAGAGGGGTTCCCATTAAAAATGGTTCTGAAGCCTCAGGCATAAAATTTAATTCAGAGTTCAGAGAAATAATTTCATGCAGAAATTATGAGAGTGGTTATTTTTATTTCTACACCCAGCAGAAAAAAAGCTTCTTTCTGCAGGCTCAAAATATGGTTTTAATGTTTTAAAAACATGTTCTCCATCTTTGCAAATTAAATACCTTATCTATAGCACTGAGTCTCTCTCAGTATATCAATATCAATGGATTCTCATCAAAAATTAAGACTCTGGCACCAGCTGAATGCACAATGTTCTGACACTGAAACGGATGTAGCTGAAAACTTGCTTAAGGTGAAGCACAACAGGAAGAAGTTATTATGGCAGTTGAATGGCTTTCTGCTTAAAAGTAAGCAGAGAGAAGTGGAGTGATTAGGATGATGCTGATGTTGTGGTCTGGACACATTAGGAAGGATATGAGCCATAAAAACCAGGAAGGATGAGCTCAGTGTGCAGCTGCCTGCCTCCTGATGACCCAGGCTGCTGCTGTCATTTGTGTTCATTTTAGTTTTTATTTAGGATGACATCAACATGTGATATTTTTACATCTACATACTTTATTAGAATTTAAATTGATTGTTTTTATCAACAGGTCCTGATGTAAATGAACACATGCAGTCACCTGGAATATTCCGTCAAGATGCAACAAGAGCTAAAAAATATTAATCTGACGTAAACTTAGATTATTATAGACATAAATTACAATTTAAATATATATATATATATATATATATATATATATATATATATATATATATATATATATATATATATATATATATATATATATACATTGTAAAATAGACTACTTGACATTTTATCACAAAGAGAAGCTTTGAATGTTTAATGTTTAGGCCAAGATTACTTGGTGACATGATTTTACAGTGAAGGCTGCTGATGCTGCTTCTTTCCACCTTTGTTGACCCAATGATGACACTACCTCACACAAATGAAAAGTTATCTGAACATTTAACTTTCAGATAAATGTGTAGTGTAGGAAACAATAACAGCAAATATGATATGTAACAGAGCAGCTAAAAAGTAACATTTTCATGCGCCCCTCTGACCATGCCACCCTGAGATGAAAGCCCGTATCTACCGTGACAACTGCTTATTTTATTAGTCTTGATAAACACACTTTTGGTGGTCATAGAGTTTCCCTCCCTGCAGTAGAATAAATCCTAAGGTTCTGGTTAAAGATAAATCACATGCCAGAACACTTTTTGTTTCGTTATTTCAGGTCCAGGTGTGACAGTCTGACTGATGCTACCTGGAGCTGTTTCTAGTCTAATCTCACATTTGATCCCTTGGAACCGGAGCTCGTCTCTCGGCTGACCTGATTGTGCCGGACTGTGCAGGATGCTTTCATAAAGGAGTCACAGCATGTTCCTCTATGAGACGGGCTGCCTTGGAGGAACGCTTCATTTTACAGGATGTGAAGGTCAAATCTGAATGAGGACTTCTGAATAGCTTAACTCGCACCAATGATGAAGAAAGTAATTCCAGAACAAAGCTACTGCTCAAGAGTTCCAAAGGCAAATGATAGTTTAGAGTGAAACCCAGATAGAAACATCCAGTTATTTGGTAAAATGGTTGTGTGAATAAAAGCAACATTTTTTTTGCAGAGGTTTCTGGGTGACATGTTTTACAGCTTGTAGGTACAGGAATTGTTCTTCCAATTAAAGGAAACATCAGTTGTGCCACTTGAACTGCAACAAGGTTTACATTATCAATCATCCTCATTGTGATGCCATTTGCTCACAGGAAATGAGTCTTTGTTTCTCAAAAGGTTTGATAATAAGCATCCTACTTCAAAGTGGATCTAGAGGAGTAACGTATAAAACCCCAACAAATTTTAATTATACTATTGCATAGTATAATTAAAAAAATCACAAAAGGTGACATTACATCAAATGAAATCCACAACACTGGTTTATAGCTCTCTTTTTTGTTCTTTTGCCTGAAATATAACCATTCATACCTTCACTCAGGTGGGACGGCAGGGCAGGTCACTGATTTTCTTTCTGAATCACTTTTCCTCTTATCCCAGAGTTTAAATATGTTACCGAAAAATAAATATGGGGCAGTTCTGGCAACTGATGTAAAACCGGAGAACATGGTAGACGTCTCCCATTGCTCTCTGTTAGCATATGGAGGCTAGCTGTTAATGACAAAATGAATAAAAGCCTATTCCCTTTTCAGATGAGACAGAAACCTCTGCATGGATGGAGGATAGTTATGTAAATATTATTTCAGTTTTGGGAATTTGCATCTTAGACCTTTAATCCCAGGATTTTAAACACATTGAAAAGCTCCTGCTCTGTCCACAGTTTTATTTTCCATGATGACTCTCAAGCTGTGAACTCCAAAGAACATATTGGAACAAGTTTTCATGTAATTATGAAGTTTCCAGACCCTTTACCAACCCTGTGACTCTAAGTCTCCAAGTCTACTGTACATTTATGTTTTCCTACAGAACTGAGAGAAATGAATCTCTCTCCAAGTTCCAATTTAAAAGTGGTTGAAGAATGGATATTAGACAAAAAAAAAGTTTTTAACACTTCTCCCACTATTTGCATAATTTAATCCAGCACATTTTGTGTCTTACGTATTTAGACATAAAAACTTTTCAATTTAATTAGCAAATATTTTTTGAATAAACTCTGCGACTAAAACTGCAGAGATTATCTTCCAAATTATAAAAAATAAATCCATAAATTGGTGTCAATGTTGGGTGAGAAGTGCTCAGTGAGTGTATTCATTTCAGTTTGTCTAGCTATTTAACGACTCCTTTGTTATCACTGCGGATCATCTGAATTAACACACACACACACACACACCGGTGACATGCTCATTGATTCCAGATTAATACAGAGTAGCTGTGAACACACACTGCAGAAATAATCAGCTGTCACCAGGAATATGGCAGAAGTATATGTGGGTTTTAGCAGGATTTATGGCAGTCATTTACGCAGAGGTTTACAGTTGTGGGAGCTGGAAAGGAAATGTGTGGCTGATGAAAAATAATCTGTCAATCTGTCTGCCCTGGGTAGAATATCAAACCCAGGAATCTGACAGTAGGAATGAAATATGATGTGAAATGTAAAATACACCAGCAGTGAGACACTCTGCTCAGTGGGTCCTCATTATCCAACTCCCTCCTCTTCTTTCTTTTGTCTCACTTTCTCTGGTCTGACCCTGATTCCTTCATCTCCATGGCCTCTCAGTCTGTCTCCTCTAGTCAATCTCTTTCTGAGTCTAGCTGGGCTGTGAAGTGTTACTCAGCTTCAGCCTCATCACAGTTTTGATAGCAAAGAAGGAGTGGAGTAAGAATGAGAAAGTGTGAGGAAGAAAATCTATAAGTGTTTTCTGTTTCCCTTTGGCTGAGGTTTTCTGTGAAACGAATGCATCATATAAGGGAGAAATGCAGTGTGACTTTTAGGGAAAATGCAAACAGCTTGTCTGAGGGATTGATTACTTTCTAATTTCACTCTAATAAACAATTTAGATTACAAACATGGTAAGATTTAGTTTCTCATACAAACTAAATGAACAAATCCCCAGTTGTTTGGTTCCTCTGCTTATGGAGAAATGTCCAGGTCAGCACGTCCCACTTTGTATTGTTGTTATCTGTTGTAGCAGCCAAGTAATTAACCCACACAAACCCTCAGGGAAACCATTATTATTTAACCACAAGACTAATATATTGTTGTCAACAACAATTTACACCTCCAGTGGTGCAAATAGGAAGGCAACTATTGTCCAGTAGTAGGTTTATTTAAGAAAAGGGTTGAGTATTCTTGAAATTTCTCTGTTTGTCCAAAATGATTTTTCCTGAACTCTAAATGTCTCTAACATGTTTGCGTGTTTTGTGAACTCGACTAAAGGCAGGAGGAAGGAAGGCTCAAGGACAGCAAAGGTTTAATAACGCAAACGTCTAGATTTAAAGAAAACAGGGCCCAATGCAGAAGTAGTGAAACATAGAAACTGAGAAAATAACTTGACAAAATGAATTAACAAAAAGCCTGGAATTGTGAAAATGCCAAATAAAACTAAAACCCTGAAAATAATTTAAAAATAAAATCAACACAATCACATCACATACAGTAACAATATGGCATAACACACATTCTGTTTATCAGTCCTGGATTAATTATCTAACCTTGTGGGGAGAAACCAAGCAGGGAACTTAGGAAAAGTTGAATAAGAGGTTCAGGAGAAACTGAATGGAAACACAGAGGATCCAACTAACCAACAGCTGAGAGAGAACGACAACATGAGTCTAAAACCGGAAACAGGAGAGAAACCAGTTCACCAAGATCAAGAGACATGAATCACAGCAAAAACAGAACCAAAACACTTACAACTGTGGATAATGACACTGTCTAATGACAAGTCAAGTCATGTGTTTACATTACTAAACATAAAATTCTGAAAAATTTAGGGAAAAAGAAAGAAATGTAAGAAAACAAAAACTAATTTCAGAGTCTCTGGAATTAAGAGGCTTAATGGAGGCAGAAATAACTGTTTTCACACAACGTCTGGATTTCTCTGACTTTTACCTCCATTTGTTTCACTTTAGTTGTCACTTTTTATTTTCTTTCTTTAGTTGATCAGGTTTAAGTGAAGTTTTCTTAATTAGAGCAGTTTGGGAATGATGTGACATTTAGTACACCTCTGACCTGATCTAAAACAACAGACTTTGAGGTTTGGGAAGTAAGCTTTTCACTGAAGTTGGTAACTTATCAGTGGACACACACACTCTGGTTCAGGTCGTTCATCATTTACCAGGATATTAAATTATTTACTGCTATTTGACCAAGGGAAAATCCCGTTATGCAAGAGTTCTCTAAACAAGACACACAACCTTTCTCGTCCTGATGACATGCAAACTGTTTATTTCAAATGAGGTTAAGGCGAAAACCAAGAAACCATAAAACAGCTGCATAGAGTCTGGACTAAATCCCCCCCACTGTGTTAATGTTTTTCCTATAACATTCAAACCGACGGCCTCCTGCGTCGTCTCAGTTTTCCAAATTCAATATGAGAGTGTGTGGAGAGCGGATCTGTTCATCAGACGTCTCTTTAGTTAAACCTGTTGGACTAATGGGTTAAGAAGACACGTCTGATGGGTGAAGAGGCGCCGCCGCTGCAGGCTGGGTGTTGTCCGTGGTGCTGAATGGCAGCCATGGCAGCGGCAGAGCATCGCTCGGCTGCTTTCATTCAGGTGCAGCTCTCACAAAGCGCTTTTTAACACCTTCTGCAAGGCTTTAGCTGATGTAATTGATCGTGTCATCTCGCGCCTCTTGGGGTGAATCCCATCCCACTCTTCGGCACACGAGCCCCATGCCTGCCAACCTGATAGGCAGTCATGCCACACATGGAGTTAATTCAGACGCCTGCTCCCGAACAGGATGAAAGATTGTGTTTGTTCCAGCGACTTGAACCGATCCCCTTGATACTGTAAGCTTGCTGCACTGCAGCTTCTTTTTTTTATTTTTCTTCCGCTGGTATTTTCTGCACTCCTCCGCTCACCTTCAACTACCAAAAAGTGTAGCTTTTAAGAAAAAAAATGTTCTGAAGAGTTCTCCTTCAGCCAAAAAATGAAAACCACAGAAGTGCAGAGATTTGTGTCTTTCTGCACCGTACTTTGTCCTTGTGTTTGTTTCCTCAGACACATGCTACGTAACAGACAGAATAATAAGAAATACCTCCATACTCATGCAGAGATAAGAGCATGCTGGTGAAAAATAATTACATCTATTGGGACTTTAGAATCTCTTCTCGTGTGCAGCACACACAAGAATGCACATGTGCAACAGGAGTTGATAAATACACAAATTCAAACTGTTCTTCATTTGGTTTCTGGCTGATTGGGAGTGGGTTTGGCTGCCATATTACTGCTGCTGTGGAAATTAGGAGGACATGTGTGTCACCTGTGAAGTCTGATATGCTGCTGCTGGAGAGACGCTTTTTGGTTCGGTACAGAAGTTCTGCTGCAGTCGTGCCAGTTCACTGAGTCATGGGATGAAAAAAGTAATAAATCTGAACTTACAGAGCGTGTAGAATAATGTATTAATATAAACCTCCATTTTGGAGTTTCTAATTTAATTGCTTGGACTTTCATTACATCACCAACTCTCCCACCTGTGCCTTCGAAACAGCAAGCAAAAATAATCCCGACTGCAATGAAAAGATAAGAATTCACTCCACGCCGGGGGATAATCTCCTGATAATGTGTTGTGCAGCAGTGAGGTGTGCAGCGCAGGTAGCTGGTGGTAGTCATTTAAAAGTCCCATTACCAGTCGCACAGACAGCCTCGCCGCTGTGGGATTTACAGAAGTATTGGTCCTCTGAGAGGCTGGAGTTACCAACACCGGTGCAACAAGGATTGCTCTTCCAAGAGAGAGTCACTTATGAGATTAGGGAGCAGAAATAGATCAGGAGCAGCGGTTTGGGTTGTATTTTTATTTGCAGTTTGTTTTCCCTCTCCCTCTCTCTCTATTTCTCTGCTGGTCTGCTGAAGTCAAAGTTAGTTGCTGTATTGCAGCGCTGGAAGAAAATGTAACTCAGGTCCAGTTGCCTGTATTTTACTGGGGGCTGTTTTCATTCCCCTTCAAACTTTTTCACCAAGTGGCATTTACAAGTCTGTCAGTATTTTATTGGGGTTGTATCCAATGGAGCAACATGCAGTTGTACATATTTGTGAGGTGGAAGCAACACAATGCTTAATTTTCAGATGTGAGTAGACTACCCAAAAATTATACTCAAGGAACAGCAGCACTGCTTCAACATATTTCTACTCAAGTAAAAGTAAAAGGTACAGCGTAGCAAAAGTACTCTATATATATATTTATTTAATCACTCAAGTAAATGTAACTAGTTACTACCCAACTCAGATAGTTTTAAAACATTTTCTTAAATAAAACCCAGAAGAGTTTAGGATGATTAATTTCAGGAAACTCTCCCAGTAATAAAACTTTTTGCTGTTTTGTGAACAAAAACCATCAAGACCAAAGAACAAAGCAGGCAGGTTGGGAATAAAGTTATGGGGAATCTTAAAGCAGTTAAAAACCTGAAAACCGACAGATCAACATCTAATTTAGAGTCTTTAACTGTTCATCCAATCTGATCAGGAATTAAATGTTTAGCACAGAAGATCTAGAAAACTGGTATCTTGTAGAGACATGCCTGAATGCATTTCAGAGGGATCTGCAAAGTATTAACAACCGCACACTTTTCTGATTTTTGTAAAACCTAAAGTCATTTTTCTTTCTTCTTACATTTAAACACTCCTTTGAGTTGGTGTCTCACTGAAAATCTGTTGAAATTTGTGGCCATAGTGTAATTAAATGTGCAAAAGTGTGAGGGGTATGAGTATGATGAATACTTTTACAGCTGCTGCCAAACTGACATTAAACATCAGTATTTTTATTATCCGTCTTTTATTTTCTGCATAATCTGGGGTCGACTTGAGGAAGCAGCAGCCTGAGCAGAGAAACTCTGACTTTTCTCTTCCCAGCCACTTCAACCAGTTCACATAGTGAGATGACATTTAACGTTTTTATGGCTAAAGACCAAAATCTTGGATTTGCAGGTGATTCATTTCATCCCAGCCGCCTCGCACTCAGTGGAAAGGTATTAAACTAAGTTAAGACCTGGTGCATTTCATGCCAACATATAAACTACAGGTGACTCGAGCTCTTTGTTTTAACTATTGTGAGTGTAAGTTTAACCAACTTGGCTTTTGCTCACCTCCACTCACTGTTTTTTTCAACATCCAGCATTTCTTCTTTTTAATCAGTAACTTATCTTCACTGATAGCTGTGAACTCTAAGTTATTTTTCTTCTCCAAAGGAGTAAAATTCCCAGTTTAAAATCCACATCTGGGATTGCAGACGTGGCTAACTGATGGATTAATGATTTGTGGCAGCCAATTGTTAATATCCATCCCTCGATCGATGGGCAGCAGAGTTCATCAGGTCACGGCTTCGTTATTTATCAATATTAAACACAGAACTGTCGAGCACGAATTTGAGTCTGGCTTTTTCAGTCAACATAAAGGCTTTGGTCAACGCATCTGCAGACTTTTTTTTTCATTTAAGCAG
>NW_015115281.1:38958-43436 GCF_001443285.1 Poecilia latipinna
GGATGGATGGATGGATGGATGGATGGCAGTTACAGTACATCATGGTCTATAATCTCTGGGACTTTGTCCTTGTGTTTTGCTTTATTTAAGATTTATTTCCAGATTCGGTTCATTCCTCAGCCAGTTTCCTTTCGTTTGTCTTGTCTCATATTACTTCAGATTTCTCTGACGTTTGGTAAATCTTTGAGTTTCCTTTTTAAGGTAAATTTATTTATTTTCACCTTACATTTTGGTTCTGCTCTTTGCCATTTCATGTCACATCACAACTACTACACAAATGTATTTATATGGAGAGGTTAATCTTGCAGATTAAACTGGTAAACTAATACATTTTGCACACTCTGTCGTTGCTTTTGGCCAGTTGCCTAAACTGTGTTTTCTGTTGGTAATCCCTGAGCCGTGTCTGATGCATTTGCTTGCCTGTGAAGGGTTGTGCTGTCCATAAAGCTCTGATTGACAGTACCTGAGCTCGTTCTACACCACCTCCATGATTACTGCTGCATCTTTGAGTGCACTGATTCTTCTTTCTAGTTGCCTTCTGACAACACTTTGTCATTTTCAATCTATTCTTTTCTTTTCTGTGAATTATCCGCCTTGCTGAAGATGTCCAGGCAGTTACAGTGGACAGATTTGCAGGTCTTTTCATAATCATGCTGCAAAGGCTAACAGGAAATCAAAAGTTTACTAAGTTCATGTCTGTCTTTCTAAAGTACTGATATTGCTGATAAGAAATCCTCTTTGTTTTAACTAATGAAAGAAAAGCTTGAAATGATTGAATTGGCATTATTCTTATTCTTATTTCAAAGGAATATTTAGTTTTTCTTTATTTATTTGGCCTAACACTTTACTGTCCAAATTTGAGGTTTTGGTATTTTATTGATCTAATTCTAAAGCAACATATGGACATTTAGAATCATCTTTTTCTTTCACAGGGTTAATTATAACTGTGTTCACAACCACACACCACAGATTTAACAATAATGAAGTTAAAACAAAAAAACAACAAAAGGTTTCTTAGTTCATCACTCCAAACAAATCAGGGATATTTGTGGACATATTAGTAAATCAGGTTCATCTGAACATTTCAGCAGTAGCAGGATTCAGAAATATTGCCCAGTTCATGTTTTCATGTTTGATTTTATAAGATTGTATACGTTGGTAGTTGCAGTAAATACTTTACTTACCTCATTTCCAACATTTGGATCATTAAAATAAATGTAGACCTTCAGAATTACAAATAAAGCATTTTTGTGGAAATGTCACTATGTTTTAGGTGTGTGAGTGGCAGCCATGTTGGATTTTGATACATTTCATGGATATTGCAGTAAATTTTTTCCCAACTATTCAATTTGGTTTTATTGTTTTTGCATCATTTCTCAAGAAGGAACTTAAAAAACAAAGAGTCAATGTAATCCAGTCATATATTCCAAGTTAACATTCCAGATTATCAGACAGTGCAGTCAAACTGGTTATAAGACTGGACAAAGTTAATCAAACATTTTGTTTATTGTGGTTTTTGAAGGTTTAGCTAAAGTGCTACAACCAGGCATACGTCCTTTCCATGTGGCGCCGCAGTCTGTAAGGAAAACATACGAGTTTAAACATCTGGGTTTTAATTTTACTTCAGAAACAATTAAAACACATACATGGAGGAGGGAAGTGTGCAACACAGGTGTAACAAAAGAAAATGATCTACTAGACTAGAATTCAGTGAGGATAAAATTGTCCTATCAGTAACCTACGTGATTGATGCTTTCTTTCTCCAACTATCACTTTATCCCTGTAGTCTTTCAAATCAATATGGCTGAGACTGGGGAGCTTTTGATGGCTGTAATCAGTTTCCATGCTGTTCTTCACAAAGCATTCCTCATGAAACAAAATGACACTGACGGGAGCCCAAAGACGCGCCGGGTTCTGAATCGCTGCCAGAAGCCAGTTGATTCAGGGAAATTCATAGATACGTTTTGTTTGGCTTCTCACAAGCTCTTTTTTTTTTTTTTTTTTTTGTTTGGTCACACAGCTTCACGGGAAATTACACATGATTAAATGACTGCTGATTCTGTTTATTTTGGCATAAATCCAGCAGGGCTGTATTCAGAAATCTAATAACATTTTTCACATGGGTGAAAAACAAACAAGTGCACACGGGGAGAGATGTGCACTTGTGTGAATATTAGGAAAAGCCTCAAGCAATCAATAAAACAAATTAGCTGGGCAAATGAAGCAAAAAATGAGTGAGCCAAGAAAGGGAAAACCAATTCCATCATTTTTTCTTGACCTTGTATCTTTGTGTATTACTCTTCATCAGCCTTAATCAGTGCATTAGTCAGCATTTCTGTCCTATTAAGGGGGTTTCAAGCCTTGTTAGAGGACCCACTGCAGAGAGTGTTTGGGTGTGTTTGGAGTAGCAGAGCGCAGACTGTGCTCTGAGTCAGCAGACAGGAGTGGAACTGAATGTTAAAATGACTAAATGCTAAATGCCAGCTCAGTAATGAGAAACTGTCTGAAGCTGTCAGCAGCCGCCTGGACCAAACGCTCCAGTTTGATTAAGACTCACATCGTCTGTGTCCCACAAACAGAAAGCAGACGGCACTCTGAAAAGGTCATGTTTTCAGGCAGAGAGAAACATTTGTTCATTTACCCACTGACATATCTGCATTTCTCAAAGTTGTTTGATGTGTTTAACAAGTTTGTGGAAGCTATACTCTGTGTGTGAGTCTCTCTCTCTCTTTCTCTCTCTGTGTGCATGAATAATTTTTGGAAACTGCTCTGATATACATAAAACAGAATATTTTTGTTAATTATTCTGCAGTTCTTTGATGCAGAAGGCTTTCATCAACTTCTTTCGGGCTGATTTCTCATTCCAAGACTAAGATCCTAGCACTGAGTAAGGTGACTAGTTGTAAATGTTTTGTGGAGTTTTGCTTTCTGGGCAGTTTGTAAATTTGCTGCAACCTTCTTTGAAATTGTTTCTTAGATGTAATGTAAAAGTCATTTATAGAAATTTGGAAAGGAATAAAGGGGAAATGTCTCTGCATATACTTAAACAGCATTTATATGGATATGTATTTACATTTTTCATCTTAAATCACCTTATTTCCTTACACATACGAAACACCATTTTACTGAACTATGAAACTCACTCAAATTCTCCAATAGTTAAAACAAATGGTATTCTTTAATTGTGTGCAGCATGTAAGTAGTGATTTTTCAAATAAATAAAAAGATAATACAGCAATTTAATCTGTTTAAATACATGTTCTCTTCTTTAACACCTTAAAATCGGCACTTTAAACCAATATGTTGTGATAAACGTACAGTAGAAAGATTTTTGGTCCATATTATGCTGCTTTAAACTGAGTTGTATGATAAATAGTTTGCAGTACGTTTTGTTGACATTTGATCATTAAATTAGGTCAAACCACTCTGGAGTCATGTTTGCTTTAAAACGGGTTTACATTTAGCCAATCTCTTTTTAGTCGCATATTGAAGGAAAATCAGGCAGTGAAAATGTTCCCATATATTTGATAAATACTAATAATCTCCAAACTACAGATTGAATGCTATATCATCAGTACAGCTATAAAGTGGTTGCATCATTTTGTTGCTAATCTGTCTGTCATTATGTTAAAATCATCAAATTAGTTATTTAACAGGATCTTCATTGTCCAATAAGATCCAATCAGCCGTCTTATTGTTTTACAGACATGGGAAAACATGATACCTGCTTCCATCTTAAATCAAGAACACAACGTCACTAGCTGCGTTTCCATTACAAATGTGTGGGAATCTCTGTTTATATTCTGCTAATGTCAAAAAAAACAAATTAAAATCACATGTTAATAAACTCATTCACACGATAAGTCATTCATAATCATGGAAGCGACAGATGTAAACAGTTACATGACATATATTCATAATTCATAGCGCTAGCGCTCATCATCCATCAGCCATCAGAGGAGACGTTGGCGTCTAATTCAGGGGGCAGATTTGGAAGATTCAGTTTTACTGAATCTTCTGTAGATCCAACCTGTTTGAATGCAGCAGGACTTTTTATGAACTATTCTGGTAGAGCATATTGTCTGAAAACACTAAAACAAACCATCATCCTGCTACCACTTCCTGTCGTCTTCTTTGTTGTTTCAGCAGTAGTAACATCAGGCTGTTGATCATGAGACTAGTGTGAGGTGAGGTTTTGCAAAATACATTTATTTCAATAACCTCACTAGGGATAAGCGTGTAAAATAATGGATGGATGGATCTATTTGAATATGCCTCATCCTACCAACCACTTCATCCTAGAATAAAAAAAACTTTTGTATCAAAAAGCGAGTGTGTTTCCACTAAGCAAATTTATTTTTGTAATTTTATGATTAATGTAAACGAAGCTTATGATAACAATGAGTCTCCACTTTTATGCTAAAGTTCTGGGCCACAACGTTGAACAAGGAGTTTCATAAAACCAGATTAAATCAGAT
>NW_015115281.1:46616-61078 GCF_001443285.1 Poecilia latipinna
GTCTCCACTTTTATGCTAAAGTTCTGGGCCACAACGTTGAACAAGGAGTTTCATAAAACCAGATTAAATCAGATTACTTTAAATCAAATTAATTTTTTCATATTTTTGTGCTTTCTGTGTAAGGTTACAAGAAATTTGCAATATATATTTATATAAATATATAAATAAGTGGTAGGTTAAAATCTGCAGTATTTTTGCTGCCAGCTCCAGCAGCTCCTGTCTCCTCGGCGGCGCTCTCTGTAGCCTTCGTTTAAGCTTCATTAAGGCAGAAACCTGCTGTTGGATGCAGGTGGCAGCGCGCCACGGCATTGCCTACTCTATAAATGAATCTGCACATGGAATATGCTGATTGTGTGAGTCATGCACAGCACAGCACAGCACAATGTGTTTGTGCTGCGTATTTATTTTAACGTTCGCTGACACACGAACACATTCTCCGGCCCGGCGCTGTGTTTCTGCCCTGCAAGAGAAGAGGACGATGCTTTTCCAGTTCAGGATGGTGGATGATGGTATTTTAGCTTAACCATAATTTGTCATTTTATGCAGTACTGTAATTTTCAATTTATTTTTTTTTATCTTAACCACTTACAGAATGGGAGGCTCCATTTGATCATTATGTCTCCTTCAGTAAGAAGTTATTGCTTTGAGAAGGTATTCATACTGTTTGAAGCTTCCCGCATTGTGTGTTATTACTTTTCACACTTCAGTATATTTTATGAGGACATTATTTGATAAACCAAAACAAAGCGGAGCATGACTCAGAAGTGGAAGGAAAGCAATATACAAGTTCCCTGGTTTTCAACCAATACAATTCAGAGCAGTGGGCCCTCTTTTTTTCTGATAACACTAAATAAAATCCATCTGGCTTCAGATTTCATCTTTTAAATACACCTGAGGGTAATTCAATCTTACTATTAAAGATTTCCAGCTTAAGTGTGGATTTCTGATGCAGTAACTATTAGTGACAGACTTTATGAACCGGGTTTTTACAGAAGACAGCTGCTGCTGAAAACCTCCTCCAAGATGCTCTGATCAAATGAGACCAAAACATGTTTAATTTATGCAAAAATCCTACAACTGTACTGACATTTACCAGTATCCCCTGAACACATCAGGATACCCACAGAGGATGCTTTTCTTCTACATGGTCAAAAGACTTGAAACTGGGAGTTCACCTTCCAGCAGAAAATATACAACCAGAGAAAAAACTGAAAGATTTAGACAAAAGGACATTCACGGGTTGGAATGACCCAGTAAATGTTCAGTCCTACATCATACAATTGATTCAGGGGGAAAGACTCACATGTTTAAGAATAAAAATCTATAATTTTTCTTCTGCTTTAGAGTATTGCAATATTTTATGTTTTTTGTCCTTTACAAGGATAAAAAAAAAATTAAAGCTCCAAGGGAAGTGAATGTTTTTCAGGACTAGAGTATATGTCTTTTTCAAAAAGAAAAAAAAAATACTTGAGGTGAATTTCAGATTCTACTGTTAATGAAATGAAACTGTGGCATTTTCAGCCACATCCTGAGGATGCTCTCCTCTGCTTTGGGAGACATCCTCATAACCCTGAGGATGCAGTCAAATTTTTTTAATAAATGCAGAAAATATGAAGGTAAATGTAAAATTATTTGAGGCAGCTTGTTCTCACCTGTTGAAATACCTGCTTTTTACAGATATTTCTCAACTCCCACAAATTCAGCTCAAGCCAAAATGAATGTTGGCTGCAGTAAAGACAGAAACATGAGAGAAATGACAGGGGTGGGAAGTAGGTTTTCCACCAGTGTTCAGTAAGTTTTGTTGACGTTTGATCATTAAAAATCCTCCCGTTAATTAGATTTTTATGAGATCCGTCATCTTTACGAAGGATCTCATAAAGAGGTAATGCGACAGGCTGGAAGGTGACTGAATGACATGGCAACCAGGTGAGACTAATCAGGAGAATGGAAAGCAGCTTGGTGAAGGACTAAAGGAAAGAGACAGATGAAAACGGAGGAAATAAGCTGGACACAAAAGGATCTTGGTACACAGGAAGCTACAAGCTAACAGAAAAATATCAAGAAACAGAGAAATGAGCACATTAAGGCTAAGAATATCTACACAAAGAAATGAAACAGTATGGAACACCACTAGTCACAAACATCAACAACCAAAATTATCCAGTCAAAACAGAGTGACAGCCTAAAACCCACCACGGTTGGAAAGATGACAGGTTGTGAAAGAAAGTTTCTGTCAACCATAAAAACCCTGAACTGAATTAAATTAAATAAAATCCACCTTTCAGATGGTCTTTCACTCTTCTTGTCCCGTATCAAGCTTTTTGTCCTTTGCTTTCCTGAATGATGTGTGTGTGTTAGGTATATTGATTGGTTGGTTGGTTAGAAGTTTTTTTCCCTGGAGGAGAAAAGTTGTGGATGTAGTGGACCTGGTATTTACCTCTACTTGTTTGCAGAGGGCTAACTGAGTTCTGAGGACTCCTCATAGTCCAAACACAAGCATGTTCGGTTAATCACTGGGAACTCCAAACAGATAGCAACCTCCTTCTCAGGACCTTAGACCACTGAGGCCATGTTGCAATAACATACCTGCTAAATAAATGATTGAGCACCTCACTCATCATGTTCTCCACTAAAGAGTTATATTTTATTCAGCTTGATAGTACTTTTCAAGCTCTACCACATTCTTCTTCTATTCTGTTTGATAGCAGGGTTATCATCAACAGGGCAATCATCGCCTCTCCATGTTTAATTCTGTTTCTTGTCTTTTTTCTGTTGATTTGTTTTGTTTCATGTGGCCAGAAAAACAGACAGGATCTCGTGTGCGTATCGTTGGACAGTCTGATTAAGCAGACAACCCACTCCCACTACCAGGCTCTTTTTAACAAAGCCCACTTTGATTTCACAGACAACACATGGTCGGTAATGATGTTCTCAGCGGAGCACCCCCTCCAGAGTGATTGCAGGCCATGTTTGTTGGTGTTGTTTGGATGCATCACTCTCACCGTTGAATAGAGTGGACTCCTGCTGCTGCTGCTGCTCCTCAGCATTCAAATGATCTTCCAGTCAATTAGTCATTAAGCTGAGAAGAAAGCGCACATGCAGGATGTCTTTTGTTTGTTTCGACACAGAATGACCTAAATACAGACAGAGGCAAAGTGGCCAAAAAAGCAGACAGTCGCCAGAGCAGACGGAGAGGGATAAAACTTCCCTGCTGCTTCGTAACAGCGGCGGAGTTTACTTTTCATTTCAAAGTGGGTTATTTTGGGATTGCTCCTTTTTTTCCCCTCCTCTTCTTCTTCTTCTTTTTTAAGCTGCTGGGAGAATGAACACAAACACACCCTCTCACATATGTACACATCCCCTCACTCCCTGACAAGAGCAGAAAGCCCTCATTAAGATCAAAGACTTGTTTCTCTTAATTACTCTGTCGCTGAAGCCCTATCCTGCCCTCACATACACACACAGAGGAGAAAACTCATTAGGATGGGGTTATTTTTGAACGCAGGATCACGGTTTCTTGAGAGTTTCTCTGTGGTGTTTGAGTTCAAGATTGGGATTAGCATATGACCGCTGCCCTGACTGGTTATTTTATTAGTTACACTTTTTTATTGCTTCCTGACAAGCCACAGCCGTCTGAACTCTGAGCTGTACTGATGCCGCAATGCGGTTCGACGGTTTTTCCTCTAAGCATTGAGAAGTGCTCTCTAGATCTGACATCAGGTTAGTGTAAAAAACCCTTTGGAAGCATTTTCTCAGAGGGATGGTGTGTGTGTGAAAGAAGAGATGTTTACATGAAGACAGAACATTTTGAAGACTAAACTCTTCCTGTTTTAAGTCGGTCAGGATTAGCAAATATATTTGTACTTGTGCCAGGAAAGTCTCCTATCAAATTTTAGATCTCCTTCCTCAGACCTCTATGAATAGTTTGTAGTAATTTTGGCAAAATCCTTTAGAAAGAATTGGAGTATCTGAGCAAAGTTATGAACATTTTAACTCTGCCCACAGATGCTAAGAGGGACTGAGATCAGGATTGGCTGCTTTATTTGGTGAATGATTATCTATTAGAACTTCTAATTTATTCCTGCCTGATGTCAATGTTTCCACAAAATGTTTCTTTCCCATGAGAAATAATTTGTTTAGTAAGCAACAAATCAACATATATTCTTCAAAGTTGATGTAGTTTTTTTAGGCTTTCAAATCAAATACTTGAATTTAAATTTCAGAACAGTATGTCAGATAACGCCACTGACGGTGTGTTCGTTTTGTCTTTTTTATTTAGAGTTTGGTTTTTATTGACTGCTCAATACAAGACTGGTGCACTGTGGATAAAATCTACTATTTGTCTTTTATTACAGTGCATATTAGTTTTTACTGCACTGTAAAAACTGTATATTATAGAACTGGTAAGGCTTTTAACGTGAGAAGATGAACATTTTTATTTCTTTGAAATAAGATTGCCTTTTATGACTTTTCTTCAAAATGTTTTTTAAAAAATCTGACCTTTTTTGAAGTTCATATGTTTCACGTGAGAAAAAAAGCAGTACTTTTTTTTCCTTCCATGAAATTACAGATGATATGTTCACAATCAAGCCTTTAAAAAATCCACATATATAAATGTAACAATTTTTTCCATCAAATTATGCTTGAAAAAAGTTGAAAAAAGTTCCAAGTAACTCCTGATTAATTGACTTTCTGCTTTCTTGGCATATGAACACCCAGACCCATTCCTACCACTGGACATTGACTCCTGTGTATCTCGCCACCACACACTGTGAGGAGGATATTTAGAGAGTTTTGAAGATCACTAATAGAGAACTGCAGCAAAGTGTGGTATCTTGGGGTCACTGAGTTCCCATAACAACCATTAGATTATATCTGTATCTCAATTCAGCTGCTGGATCCTTCAAAACACATGACCCTGCTGGTCCTTGCAGGCCACATCCTTCAACGACCCCACAGGCTGGATCGTGTTGAAACGAGAAGGCCAAGTCTTCCCCTCATCAGGACCCAGCTTCAGTTCTAAAGTCCTTACACTGTAGCTCAGAGAAAACACCATGAAATACTTTGTCCAGGTTATAAATAACAGAATGACTTAGCACCAAAATACATTAAAGATTGGTTCCCATTGCATCAACCTTTCAAACCACTCAGGTCTTCTGGTTCAAATCTGCTCTACATCACCAGAGTCACAACCAAACATGGACAAACAACATTTGCTTTTTATGGCCCACAAATCTGCAGCAAACTTCCAGAAAACTGCAAAACTGCTGAAACGCTGAATTCCTTTAAATAAATTGCCTAGAATTGCATTTGATTAATAACAATTGGAACATCACTAATTTTAGTTCATATTCCAACTTTTCATAATATTTTTGTTATTCTGCGTTGTTTGTTTGATGTTTTATGTTTTCATTATTTAAAACACTTTGAATTGTCGTGTTGCTAAAGGGAATTATACAACTAAACTTCCCGTACTTTGTGTTCATCACATTCAATACCAATAAATGAAAAAGTAACAAAAATAAAGTTTATTTAAAAAGGGTCAATGTACAGCAGCTCAAACATAAATGTCACCATCCGACCCTTCACAGGTTGCAAAAATATATATACAATAAAATAAAACAGAAAGTAGAACTTTGTAGACACACTACACACACATATAGACATAATCACTGGCACACACACACAAACACACACACACACCTACACACACACGCACACACACAGTTAATAGTTACATCACATATCTAAGTGAAACTGGTGGTAAAAATTGACAAAATGTGAATAAAGCTCCATTCAAAGAAAAGGACATTAGAAATTGTAAAATAAGCAAAACTATTGATAATAAGTGTTCACTTTTTATTTCGTGACAAAAAACAAACCTTACAGACCGCTTCCTTTTATTATAATAAAAGGAATAATTCTGTTACCATGGTTAGTATTTTTTTTTTTCAAATGTCTGAACCAAAGCATTTAAGTGCCTTTCAAAAACACTCCAACTCCTACCATTAATTACTGAGTAATGACTGCAGTATCAGTCTCATCGTCCATGAATAAAAAGAAGGTGGATGGACTGAAAATCCTAGATAATGCAAAGAATAACAGCACATTGTTCCTGTGACATTTCCATAAATTGTTTTAAAGTTTTCTCCTCCACAGCTGATTGTGCTGTTTAATTAATAGCATATTTCCATATAAAAATGATAAAACTTTGCGGTTTATTTTTCTGATATTGTAATGCCTGCTGCTGGTCGGCTTCTTCACTTCATCCCTTTCCTCCTGAACCTAACCTGTGGTTTTATTACAGTGGAGCCCATTTAATTCACTTTGTGCCTTTTGCAACATGTGATTACCTGAGTTACTGCTACTTTCTGCTCTGCTTGAACCGGTATGATGATTATGCTCTGATATATCTCTTTAACAGGGATCAAAACACTCAACATGCTGTCCAGAATTATATTTTGTTTCGTCTTGTGTAATCTTTCTAAACACAGACATGTACGAGAGCCTTTTGTGAAGTTGTGACAACACAAATCGATTCATGGTTTCTCTATGAATGTTTTCTGTTTTCTCTACGGCCGCTGTGGCTCACTGCCAAAATGATTTTAAGTTTTTTTTTTTCTTCTGTACGTGTGTGCATGAGTGTGAATCTCAAGTTTTTATATGAAATACAATCATGAAGTGCTATTGGCAGTGGGAATCGTGTTAGATCAAGTCTTCCTCACATTAGTAGTGAGACTCCAGTCAAGTCATTCCTCATCCCGGATGACTTCTAACAGACAAGTGTGCAGTTTATAGCCTGTTTTGTTTCCATAAAGCCCCTAAAGAATGTGTGAATCTGTTTACTCCGTCTCAAAAACACTCCCCGAGTGCCAGGCTGACAATGTGCACGTCCTTTGTACTTCCCAGATAGGACCCATCTTTCTCATTTCACAATCTGCTGCTGGCGGTGTGTCTCTGGGTGTTTGTGTGCATCTCTGTCCATATTTTCGCATTTGTATGTGTGGCATGTTGATGGCACACCTGCCACTTCAAAGCTCAAGCCAGATGCAGAAGCACAGGGACTGGCACCCCAGTAGGAGGTACCCACACAGTTCACTATTGTATTATTACATTTATGCATATTTATTCATGCAGAAACACAATGGCTGCAGCGTTTTTGCGACGCTGCAAAGCCCCATGTCGTCATCTGTGGTCCTCTTTTGATGGGCCAGTCTGCTGAGGTACCTTTCAACGAAACTACACCTCCAAGATAAATAAAAATCTTAGATCCAGAGTTCAAACTGAGTAAAACTGTCTCATGTTTTTATTTTTAAATTGCTTATTGTATTCATTTCACCTTTAGACATAGTCTATTTTTTCATATAAGCCAAAATGGATGCATTATTCAGTCTTTCTCCATCTTAGAACAGCTCAGTTAATGTAGCTGTAAACAGAGAGAAATTCACACATTGGTATGGCTGCTCTTTAATCACTGACTTTAAAATAAATGCTTTGTGTGAATCTACACTGAAAAAAGAGAATGGTCCTCCAATTAAAAAAAAAAAAACTTTAGTTAATTTGCCACATATAATCAAATTAAGTTTGTCAAACTTGCTTTATTACATTTGCTTAACATGACAACATAATAAACAAAATATATTTACTTTGATAGTCTTAATTTGATTACTTGTAACAATTCTGGTAAATTCACTTGTTTTCTTTTTTCACTATAATAGCACTCATTCTCAGTATTAGAACTTCCTGTTAAAACAATTCACCTTGAGAGTACCAGGTGTAAAATACAGCAGTGGCAGCATCATGCTGTGGGGATCTCTTCAACAGGCACTGACCAGAGCTGAAGGGGAAGTGGGTGGAGCTAAACCCACGGTAATCCTGGATTATAATCCGCTTGAAAATAGCAGAAACTAGGATAAATAAAACTGTGACAATGGCCATATCTCATGGTTCCATTATACTGAATGCAAACATTTTTGAGACATTATGTGCAGCTTTTATATCTAAATGTGAATATGATTAAAATCTTAAACTTCCTCTGAAGGGTATTGCATTTTGATGCAAATGCTTCAGCATATTTATAGCGATCCATTTCTGCTGGAACAACAGAGTCTCAATATTCCTTTCATGCATTAGAATGCTGTCAGGATTTTGTCCATTCAAGTGAGGAAAATCAGACGGGGAGAAAACTAGAGGAAGTAGAATGACATGTAACACCCACACGTATGCAGGCACACACTTTCCTTGTTTCAGTCATTCTTTGGCTGGCATTTCCTGGGGTTGCTGTCTCTGCAGGAGCTTTTCACACATCCTCCCTCTCAGCCTGTGAGCAACACCGATCTGATGGGCAGAGAAGGAGGAAAAGGCAGTGCAATCAGCCAGATAGTTGGTCAGAGGCAGCCAAGCAAAGAGTGGTAGTCAGGGAACGAGACAGACTGTGTGGGAGTTGAGCCGCCACCTGAATTTCTATTTTACCAAAACCAGACATTTTGATGCAAACATCCAGCAGAGATCAATTCGACTGACATGAATGAAAGGTGAAAAAGGTATGTATCCTTTAATGCTCCTGACAGGAAGGACATTTTTGTTCTTCCTCAAACTCAGATATGATCTTTAACTTGTCAGTTCCCCCAAGTCAGAGTGAAAGTATGAAACTTTTACCTCTGCAGAGCAGTTGAACTTATAACCCTTTGGTGGCAATGATGCATGGGGAAAAGGCTTGTCCTTTGTTCAAGTACACTGAGATAAAACCACTGACTTTTATAACATGTGGCATGCATTAATAAGTAACAACTCCACAGCTCTTATATACAGTGACTTAAAGTATTAGTTGAAATAGATCAATATTGTTTCTTTAATTCTTGGGTTCTTTGTAGAAGCAGTGGAAAAACATACAAAATGAGAATTTTGTATAATACATCCCCTTTATTTAACAAAAACTTCTACAAAAGATATAGAAGTCTGTCACTAAGATACCCAAAGGTTTAACATAATGTCAGCCTTCATAGAGAGACCCAGTACTTCCGTATCCTGGAGGACTCAGAGCGGAGCTGCTACTCCTCCATGTTGGGATCCAGTCCAAACGGCTCCTGGTGAGGCGTTTGTCTCATCAGGAGGATACCCAGGACATGCTGGAGAGACTTTCCAACACAAAGAGAGATATTGGCCCACGTGGCCAAGTATGGGCCTCTCTGCTTAAAGCCCCCACAAAGGGTTCACCACAAATCCTGAAATCAGCTTTCATTGACGCAGTCGCACGGCAAAATGATTTTGTTTGCAGACATGCATACGCCTGACAAACTGGACACCAGGCCCAAGTCAAACTTATTTGACATAAAGCTCTGTGCAAAATGTTTTGTTTTTGGTAAGAAGTGTTTTATGTGGAATTTTTTCTTGGACAGCAATGTTAGTATTTCACTTCAACTAGTCAGCTTCCACTCTGGTGTTTTACCCGCAGGAGAAGGAATATTTTTTGAGAAATTTATTTATGAGGTGTGTCCAAATATGGACGTCCTGAAATGACATTACTGTATCTTCACTGGATGAAGTATGTGGGAGGTTTTAGGCTGCCACCCTGTAGCCTGGTTAAAAGGAATATAATGGATGGATGGATGGATGGATGGATGGATGGATGGATGGATGGATGGATGGATGGATAAGAAAACTGGCTATGTGATGTCACAGACCTGCATCTTTCTAAGATTTTAAGAAGCTGCAACAAGCTGAATTATTAATGACAACAGCTAAAAATACAAAGCAAACATTTTTAAACAGTCTCCAACACAGACGCGTTCAACAGGACCCCCATTGCCCCAATATTTGATTAACATTAAAGAGCTGAAAAAAATGCAAAGTGATTTTCAAAGACTGTGCTGGGATTGTGGTGGTAGCAGAAAGATTATAAGATTACTTTGGAGAAAGTGAGAGCAGAAGATAATTGAAATGGCTTGCTGCCAAGCACATACTAACTCTATGGGATATAAAGCAGACTGATGAGGAACAAAGCAGGCGAGCAGATCACTGGTTTGTTGGGAGGATACACAGAGATTCAAGAGCTCTACTTAACAATTGGAGGAACAATTGTATTGAGGAACAACATCTTAGAAACTTCAAGGGCTTAAACACAAAATAAAACAACTCACCTGCAGCACAGATGAGCGAGCAGATTCAAAATAACACATAATACTCGATATAAAAGATGAGTTTATTATGAACCTCAACGTTATGGTCAGCATACAAAGACCCAATGAGGCCAACAGAGGTCTGACTGGGGCACATAGTGCCATTTCTTAGCTTAAACAAGCAATTATTGTAACTTCAGTTGTCATGAAAATGCTGTATATGACAAAAACAACTTTAAAGAAACTGGATTTGCAGTGATGATGCCTTTAAATTGGCCTCTGTCCCTTTAAGAACCTCTTAACCTTCCCGACACGCCCCCGCGTCATCACAACAACGCTTCACTGATGCCATTTACAACCACTGGAATGAGTGTTGTAGTTCTGATGACCAGCTCAGCAGAAGCAGGTCCACTGGATGTTTAGAAATGTGTGAGGGAGACGCAGTGGAGGTGGATGACATCATTACACGATATAAAACTCAAAAAGTTGATTTTGCATAACACCATCCCTTCAAGATTTGTGGTTATAACATAAAATGTTGAGACATTCCAGCAATAGTAACATTTTTGCACGGCACTGGACATCATGGCACACAAACTTTCATCCAGTGCAACAGCATGCAAACACAAACACACACACACAGATCCGTATGAACCAAGCTACTCGAGGCATCTTGAGGTTTTCATGTGCCAGGCCTCTGGGGTGACTTAGTTGTGCTTTTAAGTGCTGAGATCAAAGAACCCTGCATGGGTGTACAAATAAGCTGAAGGGCTGGAGCAGTTGTAGCTGTCATGGGCTTGATAACCACTTGGTTAGGCAAGGCCATGTGCTGACTGAATAACTTCTCCCTGACCCCTTTCTGCTTCGCTCACACACACACAAACACACACGCACACATAACAGAAAAAACATGCAAATGCCGGGATGATTCAACAAACACACATCACACAAGCAAACACATTTACATACAAATATATGCACACACAGAAGCAAGAGAAGGTTATGACATTTTCCAAACAGCTTCACTATTGCAGCAGAATCATTCGTTTTATTTTTTCCTCACCACGAGAGGCGCTGACCTCCAGCAGGGAGGCAGGTAGCAGGTGACTGGCTGTGATACATCTTACAGTTGGTCAAGGAGGCAACATGAAGAGTGGGCAATGCATCATGGCAGCTGAAGTTTGAAACACCACACATGGCACTTCAATCACATCCAGTGATTGAGCCGCTCTCTCATACTGTGCGTCGTCTTTCTGGCTCTGGATTTCTTTATTACACCCTGAGACAGCACAGTTCAGAAAGTCAAATTGAAGCCATGCGCTTCCAGTGTCCAACAAAATGTCGGGTGGAATTATCTTTGGAGATCTGTGTAATTTTTTGATTTTTATCTAAATTAAATTGTATGTGTGTCTGCAGCTCAGGGATCTGTATGATTCGTGACCAGCAGAGATGTGTCTGAATACAGTCAAGATACACAATGTTGTCTGGGAAACATGAGTCCAAAATGAGACCCCTGATGTTTTACTTTGACCACTGCTTTCATTCTGTTGTAAGTTTTTTTTTTTTTTTTTTTTTTTTATAAAAAAAAACAAGGGGGGGGGCTTTTGTTGGGGGTTTTTATGCAAGACAAAATCACTTTATTTTGTCTGAAATGTAAAAAAGAAAATATCTGCTAAAGAATCTTCTAAAAATCACCGTATATCAGAAGAACCAGAAACAACAGAGATCAGTGTTTTTTAAGAGACCTGAATATTTCACAATGTTATTGGAGGTGCATTGCAGTGTATCCCTTAAAATTAGAAGAAAATTCTTTCATGTCAGTTTCTCATAAAATTCAGTTGGAAATGGTTTGGATCAATTTCCCCTTTTGCTATTTCATAATGGTCTAATATTTATTTATTTGCACTTAGTTTCTTAGTTGATTCTTGTGTTCAGACTTAACTTTGCTCAGATTATTTTCATGTCTTGTCCCTTTGGTTTGCAGATACTTTGACTTTTTGTTCTGCTCTCTTAGTGTTAATCAGTCTCTCTTCCTCAATATCTGTGCTTTCTTGATTACACAGCTGTTTCTCATTTCCTCTGATTAGTTTTTTGGTTCTATTTTCCATTTTCTGTCCCTGCCTCAATAAAAATTCCTGGTTCTTCATTGTTTCTTTCCCGGCCTCTCTGTCCGTGCTCCTCATTCTGTTTAACGTAGGAAAGATCTATAAGTTTTGTTTTTTATTGGCTGAGTTAGCTTTGAGCTAACTTTGTAATAGACAGCAGAAAGATGATGAGATGTTTTAGTTCTGAAATGATTAGTCTGAATTTCTCCAAAGCACTAGAATTTGTTCAATTATTCAGTTCAGTTCTGAAAAGAACTGAATAACTGAATAATCTGCCATAAAACCAATTTATCAACTCCAAATAAACCTTGAGTAGCTAAAAATAGCCTTTCTCTGACACCCACAGTAAGTTTTTTTTTTTTATTGTCAGTGTGATCAGAAAATAATCCATGACACTAAAATACTCTGAAACCTTTGGCTACATCTGCAAAATACCACCTGACATTTTGCCCATGTCAGCTAAGTACAGAAATATAAAGTTACATCAGCTGATCAGCTGATAGCTCAGAATATGCAACCTTAGCTCAGGTGTTAGATGATAGCGCTTGGATCTGGTGTGAATCCACGGACCAGAGCTCTGCAGCTGGGCATTGGCCGTGCATCAGTCTGTGCTCTTTAATAGCACTGAGTTTGGTGCAAACGCCACACATTTCACTGTCCATTTGCTTCACTGTTATGGCTGCTTTTGCTGCCAACAGCTGCTTCCTGCAGGTCCCACAGCAGAAGTCGTCTCAGATTGGTTTCATAAACATAGACATAAGTGCCCTTTAGTGGCCTCCTAAGTCTTGTGTGGGATGTGACAGAACAGGAGATTTGCGGCATGACTGTGCTGCTGACAAATTTGCAGAAATCATGTCGGTTCATGTGAACATGCCATCGTTCTAGAAAAATGGCAACAAGAACTCGTGACGCTCATGACACAAAATCTTTTTAATTCAGTTTGCTATTATAGCACAACTTTACAACAAATGTCTATGGAGTGAACACATTCAGTTTATATATAGAAGTCAGCCCAAATATTAGACCATTTCAAAACTGTTGTGCTATTAACTTTGCAGAAATCACTTTGCTCACATCCTGAGCATGCATGTGGCGACAATGGACAGAAATCTTCAGTGCAATCTGCTGTGACCAACATGGGGTTTGAGAAGCTGACACACTATAACCAGGAATACTTTCTGGAGAACATTGAGAATTATTGGCAGCAGTGATTTATTTTTTTTCCATATTTGTTGATGCAAACACAGATGTATCTCAGTAAATTAGAAAAGTCATCAAAATGTTTGTGTATTTCAGTAATCAATACAAAAAGTTAAACTAATAAATAGATTAATTGCAGACACATTCTTTACTTCTGTGGTCGTGGAAATCTGCGTAAGAAGGATCAAATCAAGCAAAGAAAACATCAAATTTTAGGAGATTCCAGAAATTCCAGAAGATTTCAGAAACTCCTATAATTGTGTTGAGAACTGTCCAATGCTTCTTTCAAAACTGGAAAGTTAGTGGGAACCATTATGTGGTCAGAAAGGAAAAACTCTTGAATAAAATTGATGCACCATTGGATGGAAATACATTGTGTGACTTTGCAGAAACGAACAAATCAACACAATGCCACAGCAAATAAAGTTAAAGGTGGTTAATTAAAATATTAGTGTATGATCTAAGTGCTCTAAGTGCCTTTTTTGACCAGGCAGCGTATAAAGAGTTTCTCACTCAATAGTTACATTTAAAGAATTACAAAGCTCACTTTCACTTTAAACAGAATTGGCTTTCGGATCACTGTGGTGATGAACGCAGCTTATTCTTTGACCAGTTCCAGTGAAATGTTTTAGGATGGAAACAAAGTCCAGATCTTTAAACACAGAATGAGTCAGAAACAGCTTGTAAACTAATTAGGATGAACCTGATCCCTGTTCTCCGTTCTTTCTTTTCTAATATCTTCACGTCTTAAAGCAGAATGTAATTATTAAGATTAAAAACACATATGAAAGAAAAACAGAGACAGCGACCGGAAGTCATGTGAAATGCAAGAGGAAAGACAAATTGTATATTAATGAAAGCATACAAGATAAAGATGAAGAGAATGATTCAGCACAGATAAAGGCTTAAAGAGCTTCTATGATTTTGCTCTAATTGCCCATGTAACTCTCTTTGAGATGGACAAGGAAATGATAATGTCACATTAGGACCAAAATAGTGTGTTTTTTATTTTAAATGTGCTATTAACTTTATATATATA
>NW_015115281.1:64948-77908 GCF_001443285.1 Poecilia latipinna
ATATTTAAAATATATTTTAAATATAAAATATAAAATATTTAAAATATATTTAAAAGACAACAGGAAGTAGTTGGACTATCATGAAACTGGAGAAGTCCAACTACTTCCTGTTGTTGTCTTCTTCTTGGTTTGTGCCAGTGGCAACTTCCTGTTGTTGATCAGGTGACTCATGTGATGTGAAAAAAGTGTACCCATTGCAGTTTTACAAAACAAACCCAAATAAAAAAAATTAAAAATCCCTCATCCTAGTGCCAAAACCTTTTTATCAAAATGCAAGAGCTTTTTTTTCAATATTGGTTAGTTTCAATTTAGCAAAGTTTTTTTCAAAATGTTAAACAATAAGCTACAAGTTTAATTCAGCAATAGTCAAAACCATCCATGAACAAAAAAACAAAACGCTGTTTTTCCATGGATTTAAAGATTGCTGATCCATTATCATCATGTTGGAAACAACTTTGACAGATTTTTTTCCCCCTGGTTGACTCGTTTTTTTAACTGTGAAAGAATCCATGTGTTAACATAACACTTCAGTCCAACTTCCTTCAGCAGTATGTTTGACTCCATCAGAATGGAAATCACCCCCTCATCACTTCTGTTCTATTTTCTCCTTGTTGTCTCCCGTCCCGGGCGCGTCGCAGGACAAAGTGAACGGCGGCGGCCCCCTCATATCTGCGCCTGGGCATCGCTGCAGCGTGGCATCTCAGCTCAGCGAGCAGAAGAGGGGAGATTATTCTGTGCTCACATCAAAGGAGGTTTGTCTAACTTGGGTCTGGCGTTGTGCTGGTAGAGCAGGCCCTCGGTGCAGCCTCTCCGTTCTTATCTCTCCCCCACAGACTCTCCCCGCTTTCTGCTGCAGCACAGCTGGCTCCCGGTAACACTGACGCATGAATTTGTGGTTCTGTACAGTCAGGCGCGCACACAAACACCAGTTCCTGTTCCCCTTGTATGAAAACACACAAAGACGCACAACACTGAGGCAGCTCTTTTTTCTTCTTCTTCTTCTTCTTCTTCTGATATTAGTAGAATTTGTTCTGCTGAGCCAGTATCTCTGCCTCCCTTCTCCAGCTTCTGCTGAGAGGTGAACCTGGTTCAGTGAATATGTGAAATGGATTAAGGAAAACGGATTATCACGGGACAGATGCGTGGAGAAAGAACTCTCTCTCTACATGTGAATATGATGTTCAGTGTGTATTGTGTGCATTAAAAGCCTAATTCATTGAGGTCAAGTAAACAACAGTTAACTCTAGCTCAATCCAATGAATTTTATTTTTAGTAACTAATTTTATTATTTGACTTAAGAGAGATGGTTCTCTAGAATTTATTCATCTCATAGCAGCGTTTTCCTCCCTTACCAACTTTATCATGTTCACACTCTGCACAGAACACAGCCACCGTGAAAACACACCCTCACAATATAGGGCAATTTAAAAGGTCAATTTAGACTGTGAAAACCCACACATCACCTCACTGAACCCAGGCAAGACTTAAATGAGAAACCTTGTTTGCTTTGAGAAAATACTATTTTTGTTCCTGTTGCTAATTGTTAAATCATGCAAATATAATGAAACAGTGAAAGCAGCAAAATCCAGAGTTTCATGTAAAGCTGGCATTCAGTGAAATGAATTTCAGTGAAAATATATAAAAGAGAGACTTTTGAATTTGCTATAAATAATAGAGAGATGCGGTTGGAATGTGTAATGTAAAGTGTTGATGTTAATTTGAAAATAAAGTTTAAATATGTAATGGTAGAGATCAAATGTTTTAATTGAAAAAGACATTCAGGGTTTTTCTTTGGGGTTGGATAGCCTCTTTCCCATAACCCTAATTTTTAGCTCCCTCTATAGGTTCTCTCTCATATTTAATCCAGGACTCAACCTGGACCTCTGCAAAATGCTCCTGCTACTTCCAGTCCAAAGAAACGTGTTGGTCAAATTAAAAACAGCAGATCTCCACCTAACTGCACTTCAGTATTTTTCTGTGAAACATAACTCCAATTTATTTTCAAATTCTCTTTTTCACGGTTTTTTTTTTTTTTTTTAATTCAATAGAAAACACAGATTAGGAGGCTGAAGTACCAAGACTCAATGCTACTTAACATGCATATGACTGGGGCTTGAAAAGCAGCCAATCCAGGAGAGCCATTCGTTTTCTTTAGTGCTGATTGGCTGAACCGCTAAGCAGAGCAGAGACAAGGAAGACTGCAGATGTTAGCTTCTGTGGTAAAGTTGAAACAGTTTCCGCTGTGTGTATTAATGCATACTGAGGTTTACGTTGTGTTTGAATTATTAAATGTGCTATACAATGAATTATTAAATTAGGCCGTAGTAATAATGACCCAAAAGATGAATTAAATTATAACAAAATAATGTAAAATGTAAAGAAGTCAGACAAAAATAAGACTTTCTCACACCCTTTGTAAACAGTTTGCAGGCACACAGCTTAACACTAATATGCAAGAATACAATTTAACTTGAATCTATTTACTTTAGACTGCAGCTCAAAAGAAGGAGTTCACATCTGGATCTTTCTTCCCTGTGTTGCTCTGTCCATAAATTCCTACCTGCTTCACAAATCTGTCTTTATTTTCCATTCTCCTCCATCCACTCCCCCTCCTCCTCAGTGTTTTTGTTGTTTTTGACTTTTTGCAAAAGGTGGTTTTCTTCCATTCAGGACTTCGTCCTCACACAGTTCACCTTATTCCTTATTGTCATCATATTCTAATGTTGCTCTGATTCTATTAGCCCTTCAAACCCAGATAACCCAACACTTCACGGTATTATAAATGCAGCCTCTGCCGATCTACTGACTCGTTAAAAACACAACACACGCTTAAGATGTCGGTGCTGCTGCAAAAGGTTGTTGTTTTGTAGCGACTGCATGCACAGCAAAATTTCTGACACCTATGTGAAGATGTGCATTTTGCAACGATGCACTACTGAAGAGTCAGGAAAGCATTTTTTTTTCAAAGCTTAAAGTCTATGCAGTCAGACAGAAAGTTACATGTGAATGGGTTAAGCACCCTTCTCATAGCTAATAGATTTTTAGTCAAATTGCGGCACTTTCTCTCATCTCCTCTCAAAACTGTGATGAATCAAACGCGTGTGTGGAAGAGGATGACGAAGAGAGAGACTGTGTTTGTGTTTGTCAGTCTGCTCTGCGTCTGAGCTGCTGTTACAGACATTAACCGATCTGTCAAAAACGGTGGAAATAAAATCTGACTGGTTCCAAAGTGTGAACCCCACCCACTACAGACAGCCAAGCCTGCTTTCCCATTTCATGTTGAATTTCTGGAAAACAAAAAAACATGTCTGATGATAAAACAGAATTTACATTCTGAATAGTTCAAAATCAATTTATTTAAGAAGATTTTTATTATATATTAATACTTGCTTAGAACAATGAAGACAATAAATGTTTATCATATAGCGGTAAGTTCAATTGAAATATTGTTTTGTATTTATTTCTGTTTTAAGATAGTTATTCAAGGTGACAAGATATAACAGGACTCAAATAGGGATTCATTTAGTCTCAGGATGTTGGTCAATATTTAACTCAGTTCTGCAGGTCGGAACATCAGAACTTAGAACATCATAGCAAGAGCACAGTGACTCCTACTGGTGCATTGACAACATTGCAACCTCTAAAACTGAGCGCAGTTCAAATCGTCTTGGTTCCTGGACAAACTACCAGCCTGAGTGAATAACTTCTACTGTCTGTAACCAAAATATCAACCTTACCTTATCGATGACATGACTTTCATCTGAAGATAAATTCCTAATCTTCCAAGTAAGTTATGAATGTGGTTAAAACAAAAAGAGGAGATTCTTTATTCTTGATTTTGCTTAAAATAAATAAACTTTTGATTTGTTAAAAAAAAAAAGTAAACAAACTTGCCTGCTAGGGATTACAGGAAGAAATGTCTCCTAATTCAAATCCATCTGCAAGATGAGCACTAAAGTAAATAAACAAACAAACATAATTAACTGAGCAAGCTTATTACCATAATTCTAAGCAGGACAATTGATTTATAAGATATGCAGTTTTGCTGACAGACAAGTTGTGTTTAGTGCTAATCACTAATCAAAAACTAAGCTGATTAAAAAGTATCTGTTTATTTCTCAGGTACAAAAGGGAATATTGCTTTTGATATTCAGGTTTTTAATTTTATGACTTAATTTTAATTTAGATTTTATTTGTTTTAGTCTTAGAATGGAGATAAAGATGGGAATGAGAGACTGGCACACTGCCAGGGAATTAACCCAAATGGAAAATGATGAAAACACAAAATGTCAAGGGTTTGCTCAAACAGCATTATTTTAAGATACAGATAATGAAATGTATTAAGCTGATAAATGAAAACATGAATACATAAAATACTTAATTAGATCTCCAAAGATAGTCTGATCCTGCAGTTTGCCAGGATATGAAGCATACACTTCATATATTTCCTCAGTTTTTCTAACTTTTTACATGTTCTAGAATAAATGTAATAAAAGATGACCTTGGTAAATATTAAAATAATGATTGTAAATGGAAAATAGCATCCAAATTGAAATTCTAGTTTTTTAGATGATTAATTATTTGCTATTAGACAGATTTTTGTAAAGATGATTGATTTCAGTTTCCACAGTGAGTCTTGTTACCAGATCTGTATAATAAAGAAATATCCTCAGTCTGTCTGACAACATAAAGAAAATCAGAAAATCAAACCGTAACACAGAAATTCAAGAAAGGAATTCAAGATTATATTCAAGATCAGACAAGAAACAACTTCACTCACATCCTTCAGTCTGAAAAGAGTTACAACACCAGCTTTAAAGATTTGGGCTCTTGTGAATCAGGGTGAGAGCTATTATACACAGATGGAGGAAAATAAACAGTGGTGAAATTTCCCAGGTAGGGCGGGTGTACTAAAAGCAATTCAAATATGCATCAACTACTAATCCAGGATGTTACAAAACAACTGCAGGCTCACCTTTCCTCAGCAAGAGAGAGTGAGGAACAAAGTAGCCCAACGAACCTTTGGATGATCATAATGACTTTTGTAGAAATATTCAGTACATCTAAAGGAAATGCAGATCTTCAGAGAAAAGTGATATCCCGGCAGTACAGTGGTGGTCTGAGGCTGCAGTGCTGCTTGGGCAACTTGCTGGAACTGAAGGAAAATCCTGAAAGACATTTTCTGGTCATCAATCAATTTCCTTTAGCTCAAATAAAACTTAAACAGTTTTGTTTTGGTCAAAATAGAGTCAGCACTCTGACGTAATTAAAATGCTGCGGTATGCTCTTAGAGAAGAAATTCACCCTCTGATGTTGCTAAATTATCATATCATATTTTTTATAAAGAGCAGGAATCCAAAAAACAGACTCACTGCAGTTATCACAAATTATTTTTCTAAGTTGTTTCCACCAGGGCTAGAACAACAGGAACAAACTTTACGGGACAATCACTCTTTTGCATGGAGGCACAATTGTCTGGAAAGTAAAAATGCACTTTTGTATTATATCCAAACTTGATGATCTGAAATGAAATTCACAGCCCTTTAATTGCAAATTGAGCCATCAGTTGAATATCTAAGTGGTTAAAAGTACCACTTAGATATTCATTCACATATATCAGCCCCTCTGTTCTCAAACAAACATTGCCCTTGGCTTCCTTTCAGCGTTCTGTTTTTGATTCCAAAAGTCCTTTTCTGGCAGGAAGGCAAACACAGAAGAACAAACTTCAGCTCAGAGCCGTTAGCTTTCCGTCCGTACGTCTGCTGCCATGGACATCTGCACAGTTTTACTGCTAATATCGCTCGTGTCTTTTCACACTTTCCACGTGAACGGGGAGGGTTTTCTGCTGATGCCCATCGAGCTCGCTCCAGTTCCCTGTAACGACAAAGCTGTGGAGAAGCTTTCTCGCCTGGCTGTCACTTACATCAACGAGGATCGCACCGAAGGCTACAAGTTTGCCCTCAACCGCATCGCCAATGTCTACCTGCACGCTCAGGTCAGGTCAGCAAAAACATCAACAGCTAGTGGGAAGTTCTTCAGCTACACACAAAAAGTAGTGGAGTATAATGTCCAATAGACTTTGGCAGTGGTTTTGCTGCTCTGGGCCTAATAAAATAAACAGGAATGGGAAATCTGTAGCTAAAAACAACAGGAAATATTTGCTGTTTATGCTTTGCTGTAATCAGTTTCCTCTGAAGAATCTCACTTTTAATATTTGCTCAAATAAAATCCCTTTGAAGCCTAATAATAGATGGTCAGTAGGACTGGAGTAACTATAAATGAAGTCCAGGTCATTTCAGTACACACCTGCCTCTGCAAAGCGGTTTTATGAACTTTACGCTCTGCTGCTGAAGTCTAAGATCTAACTGTGAAATCGATCAGGGTTTAAGAGATATTATTTAACCTTCTAACCTAAAAGTAATCATTTATTTTCAGGGCTACGGCTAAAATCAATATCATACAATGTACAGCATATATGAGAGTTTCCATCTATGTGAACTATACACTCAGCGTTTGCCACTCAGGACCAGAGAGTGGCTCATGTAACCTGCTCCTTGTGTTTGCATTGTGAATAACAGGGACCAGGAGGTAACGTGTATTACCTGGACCTGGATGTCCTGGAGACCAAATGTCACATCGGCAGTCCAAAACCGTGGAAGCGCTGTGACGTCAGACCCTTCATGGAAACAGTAGGACACACACACACACGCACGCACGCACACACGCACGCACGCACGCACACACGCACGCACACACGGTTTGTTCAAATACAAATGTTTGCATTTGTGCTATACATCTCATCTTTTCGGACTTCTTTTCCTTTTTCATGGATGGAATTTTGTTGTTCATATTATTGATATATTTATTATAAACGATGCAGTTTTCCAATTTGTTGTTGCTTTAGCTTCATATTTAGGGTTGATATTCTGCTGAAAAGCAAGCCTTTGCATAGTTTCAAGTCTTTTGCAACCTCATAGGGTTTATTCCAGTACTGTTATGTATTTTTGCTCCATTTTAAAATCTACTCCATCTTGGTCTCATCTGATTAGCCCACCGTCTTCCACATGATTACTGCGACCCCAACATGATGGCAAAGTTTAAAAGAGATTTTTAAGGCTTTCTTCCAGAAATTATTTCTAATTTCCACTTAAATACATTGAAAATCTGAGTTTTAAGGTGACATCATGGCAAATATTTGAGACTGTGTACGTTAAAGAGTTTGTCAAGATGCATTACTGAACCTGCTTCTGAAAAGTGTTTATGAAATTTGTTGTCTTACTGAAAAAAAATTACTATTAAATTATTTTTAACCATAGTAACAACCGATTGAGGGAGTGTCTGTAGTGACTCTGCTTTTCTTAGAAATACATTAAAAGAATCTGCTGGGTTAGCTTGAACAATGGATGACACAGACGTCCAATAGGCCTTCCTACATTTCCCATGAGGGCAAGTTGCAGTTCCATAAGTCCTTTAAGCTTTTTGTGATGGATTACAAAATAAAACGATTACAGCAATATGATTGTATTAATTTTAGCCAGATAAAAACTGCTTCTAATGCTGATTACAAAACAAATATGTCCAGTTTTAATCTTTCTTACGGTGTTTTTATCTATAAAAAAAACACTTTGCTAAAGGTGCAGCTGGATGGCACTGATTTCTGAGAAGACGTCTAACTCACATTTTTTTCTATTGCTACTATTATTACAATGTTATAGACATTCTCTTTGCGATTTCCTGCGGCATATGCATGAAAATAAAACTGGGTCCAAGAGCAGTGTCACGGCCCCTGGCCTCTTGAGGCTGTGCAGGCTCCTTTTACTTCTGCAGGTTCAGCTGTGAGAGCACACCTTCCTGATTGGCTGCCTGGAGGCTACCGGACAGCAGCAACCCCGTTGGACCAGCAGAGGATTGCAAAGCCAATCAGATACTGAAACCTACAATTGAAACCATTCCTCCAGTGGGGCAGCTTGTAGGAAGAGGTTTTGTTAAGCTGTCAACCACCTTTGGTTTTGCTTATAACTGCTTTGGGCAGTTTTGAAATATTTTGTTTCTGCTTGTTCTGCTCCAGCTTGATTTTACTCAAGCTAGAAGCTCGTGTTTGGGAGGCTTGGTGCTCCCTTTGTGAGCTAGACTAGTTTGGGCATTTTGTCATTTAATTTGCATTCTTTAGTTTATTTTAGTCCTATTCTTGAGTGTTAATCAGGTTAAATTATATTGTGTTTTGGTTTTGTGAAACCATCTTTTTTGTTGTAATAAATCATTTGAAGTTTCACACTTCTTTATGTTACCTTCCCTGATCCTTTAGACTTTGGGGTCGTAACAAGCATGAGTGACAAGGGAACTTTAAACTTAATTGCCTTGAGTCATCTGAAGACATTTGTTCTGCTTTGAGGCCACTCTAGTTTAATTTTTGGATATGTTTTTTATATTAAACATTCAAAGCATTTATGACCTAGTGATTAAACCAGAGATCTTGTCTTTTTGATTCCTTTCAGCAAATCTCGGGTAACTGCAACACCACCATCCTGCACACACCAGAGGGTTACTCCTACCTCTACAGCTATGACTGCGCTCTTGTGCCAGGTAAAGCTTTTTATTATTAAACTCAATGAGCACAATACAGTAACATATCAACATATTTAAAAAAATTAAATACATAGCTTTGTTATGCGAAGAATGGCTGCTCTTTGTATCATATAAACTGTGTTGCTAAAGTTTCAGCTTTAGCAACACCAAATGTTTCTTTCTAAATCAGTTGTGGTCAAAACATAATCTGCTGATTTCAATCATTGTCCTTATTTTATTTTTTATTTCAATTTCACTATTTTTTTTCTGTAAACTCTACCTTGTGTTTTAACCCATGTCTTTATAGATCAATAAGCCCTATTGTTAGAACTACTAGATGTGCACAAGATCACTCAGGCAAGCTCTTGTTGCTGCAGATCCGCCAGAGAAGCTACAGCAGACTTGTCCAACTTGTCCCGTCCTGCTCTCCGTAGACAGCCCGGTGGCCATGGAAACCGCAGGGATCACTCTGGAGGCCTATAAGAGGCAGTCCACTCTGGGCGCTGGGCTTGGTGTGAAACGGGTCACCCGAGCTGCAGTTCAGGTACCGCAGTGGTTAATGCTGGCAGGAAACTAGGCTCCGCTCCTGAATCCATTGCTCAACAATGTATTGAGTGTTAGTTTTATGGGGAAACTGCACTGAAGATTAATCTTTGGGTGTGTTTGGGCAGACATTATAGGGCAGGCTTTTTCGCGTCTTTGGGCCAGTTGAAAAGCATTACCACTCAGCAGAAACTATAATGCAATGGAAGCACAAGGCTTCAAAGGATCAATGAGGATGTTTATGCCTGTATGGCTTGTGCAGCTTATGTTTGGGGAGCAAATACAGAACAGAACAGTTTCTTTGTAAACTAAATCTTTGTATATTGCCTCTCGTGGTAAATGACGGTGCAGCTGTGGGATGGAAACTAAAGGGTTATGGCCAGTGATGGTCATTACAGGACATTTCACATAAAAATACAACGGCTCTCCGACTGCCAGCACTTGTGAATGTATTTGTGCAGTTTGTCACATCATTTTATTACACAGAACGTGCCAAAAAAAGCGGTGTTTGTAGAGTACACGGTCCAGCAGTGTCCAGAGGGATTTACGGAGAGAGGGACCTGCCAGCGGCTGACTCTCAAATCAGACACACAGGTACTTCAGCAGGCACTAACCAGGTCAAACGTCAAAGGGTCGATCCATGAGTAACATCTGTGACTAATGTGTATGTTTATTTACTGCATCATTTTTTTTTCATTCCTCAGAGATGATCCTGCAGGAAAATATTAAATGTATTACAGTAAGATTGTTCTTCAACTTAGAAATCTGCTATTATGTATCATCTGTGTGCACAAATAAAAGTCAAATAAATTAGCATGTAAACTTGCACTATGAATGTGGAAAAGTCTAACCTTTAATTTGGGTACATGTAGTAATAATGCTCCCATTAAGAAATAACTTTCAGACAAAAATGACTCACATTTAGAGACACACTTGCACTGAAAATTATTATTAAATAAATACAATTTAATCATTTTTACTTGATAGTTTAGATTTTTTTTATTTTTATAAAAGATGAATTATGCCATGCTTCGTATAAATCTGACATGACACAGAGGCCAATTTATTCCACCAATCTCCAAAAATGGAAAGACAAGGAAACATGCTTTTTAACTAATGCAGATACAATAAATTATATTTTTCTTGTTTCTGCATTAGAGAACTGTCAGTTTTCTCAGTGTGGAATTGTTAGGCGAATGTACAAGGTGCTGTTATTCCCAGCAAAATCTTCCACAACCTCAGTCTAAAATTAAAAATAGTAATAAATAAGAGAACTAACACCCAACAAAGAATGAATGCACTGTGTTTTATGAATAGATTAAACAAAGTTGTTCCAGAGAGTAAATACTGCCGTCAACCCTCCTAACATTTTGAAGGTAATTTATGTTGTTGCCAAGCTTCAGTTTGCATCTTATTTGTTGTCACCTCAGCAATCCCTGGACATGTTTTTTTTTTTTTAACATGACAAGTTATTCTCTATTTTTAAGCTTTGAGTAGTTAAAAGGCTTCAGCTTAGGATTTTTTTTTCTTTTTTCTTATTTCAAAACTTTGGCAGGATTTATATTTATGCTGACACTCCATCTAAATACTTGAACAACTAATAAAAACACAAATTGTCTTTTTTCCCCTTCCCTCAGACGGCAGGTTTCTGTACAGGATCCGTGTACGGAGACATGAGCAAACACCCGGACGTCCAGGTGTCCTGTGAGATGTATAAGATACAGGTACAGTAACAAAAAATTCATGTTCTGTTGTTTTGTTGTATTTAACACCACATTATAGAGTCATTTCCATTGGAAACAACACAAATCAGTAATTAGCATGATTGGAACAAAGAGAAAGCATAAACAGAAAAGAATGTCGACATTTTTCAGCAAATTTTTCATTTGCAATTAAACAAATTTAAAATGAATAGCTTTTTTACCAACAAAATTGTAATAGAAATAATAAAAGAACCATGTGACATGAAATTACTTAAAACTTCAACAGAATGCAACATTCACATTACAAAGCACTAAAATGCCCATAATCCACCATGACATAGGAATAAATTGTTCAATAATTACTAATGTATGGTGAATTTTACACAAAATTGGGAAATATCAAACATGTTTCTTAGGGGACTTATAAATGTCCCCCTGTCAATTGTTGAAAGGTGATGTAAGCCTCATTCATCTGATTTATTTAGCAGATTTTTTTTCTTTCTTTGCTGTAAAATTTAACCATTTATATCTTATAATTATTGTAGAAATGTTTATGTCAATATTTAGCTTGCTGTTTTTAGCAGTAGTTTATGTGACTGTTTAGTGAACATACTGTTGCTTGGCACCCTCTCTGCTGCATGTCTGAACAAGCTGGTGATATGATAATTCAGTGGAATGTTATCCGTTTCTCTGCAGAACGTGGACATGGTCCAACCTGTAAAACCGCAAGTTCACGACCTCCCCATAGACCCCATGATCCCAACCTTTCCACCTCTGCCTGATGACCCTGTGATTGACCTGCAGCCCATTCCCTCTGACCCTCCAACTCCCGATGTCGCTCAGCCAGCTCCGATTGACCCCACAGCTATGCCCTCTCTTCCTACAGATCCCCCAGTTGTGGTTAACCCCTCCGTCCTTCTCTCTTCTTCCAGTGAGTCTGCTGAGAGAACAGTAAGCCAACAACAGCACACAAGGACTCTGGATTCTTCCTCTGAGGAAATTGGAGTCCTGGTGGCCCGGCTTCCACCGTTTAACTTCCGCTACCCGAGGCGTAAGCGTGACAAGAGGCAGAGCTTGACGGAGACTTCTCCCTCACACAGCCCGGTGTTCCTGTCTGATTTCCCCAGCGGGTCATCTCCTTTTCGATCCTGTCCTGGTCCGGCGCGATACGCCACAGCGTAACCAGTACTTCGCTGCTCAGAAATCCATTTACTCATGTATGATTTACCCACTGAGAGTCTGAACCGATAAACTGCTCCAATCCCTGTCACTGGAGGCTTGTAATAATTTGTGCTAATGAGAGGAAAGCATTTTTTTCTCTGTGGCCTTGAAGTGACCTCTCTTCTGTACTGTTGCTCCCAAAGCAGCTCAAACATGAATTTAAAAATGGTTACTCACATTTTAAGAGATTGTAATAAATCTCCAGTAAGCTACTTGAAGACAATAAAGAAGTTTGGATTTATTCTGTCTTTGTTTTTATTTTTCCATCTAAAAATATTGCTTTAGACCTGAATATTTCAACTGGTCAAATATTTAGTTTGATTTTGGCAAACCTATGCAAATATTTACTTTATTTTTAAAAAGTAATATCCCATTTTGAAAATGTTTATATTAAGTAATTTAACTGATGTTAGTATCAGAATATTTGTTTAATCTTCTGCCACTTATTATTTCTCTGTGGTATAATTACAACATATGTCTATATATCCAAGATGTGTGGGAAAGATAAAGGAACATGTTTTACAGGTGACAACCTTCACAACTCAAAATAGCATTTTGTGTAGCAATAACACTGAATAATAATAATAATAATAATAATAATAATAAAAACATCCTTAGTGCCTTGTATGAAAACTGCAATAACAGAAGATGGCAAAGGGTCAAAAGGACTAAACCCATCCATAGCCAAAGTTGGAAACAGCCAGGTATCGTAAAATGAACATAACAGTGCATTATTGTCTAAAACATAAAATAAAATACTTAACAACATAAAGTACAACATTTATGGCATGTTTTGTTCCAGAAATTGTGGCAGGAAACGACGAAATGGTAACGCAATATTAACTTTGAACAGCAGATGGCGGAAGTGAGCGTTAAAATTTATCTGCTAACAGAGCGTGTGGTTGCCAGTTAATCACTTCTGCGTCGT
>NW_015115282.1:0-5134 GCF_001443285.1 Poecilia latipinna
TAAGGCATGAAAAAAACGCACTCCTTAAAGCAGGTTGATTCCAGCTAGATGCTGCTGCCTTTATACGAAAATCAATAGCGAACTCAGCCACAGACTTATTTCCTTGTTTAAGGTTCCACAAGTCACATGAGTTTGCCGTCTTGTCAGGATCATAACAAAATATCTGCTTAAACTCCTTCAGAAACTCATCAAATGTACATCCAAAATTAGCCAGATTAGGGAACTTTGCTTCAGCCCAATCCAATGCTTTACCAGACAGATGGGTTAGTACAAACGCTATTTTGGCACCGTCGTGGGAAAAACTCGAAGGGGAATGATTAAAGGCTAGAGAACACTGCATCAGAAAGCCTCTGCATCAAACCTTTAAAGCGGCGGAGGGTGAAACTCGGCAAACATGGACCGGCTAGATGGTTCAGGAGCTGGAGCTGGCGCAGACTCGGAAGGCTGTTGGATAGAAGTTTGTAAAAAGTTAGCAGTTTTTTCTAACTTCTGGTTGGTTTCCTCGTGAGTAGCATGGAGTTTGCGTAAAACAGATTCATGGGTTTGTAACGTTGCTTGTTGTTCGGACAGGGTTTTCCTGATAGTGTCTGCGGGGCTAATTGGTTGGCCAGATTGTTCTGTCTTGTCGGGTGTAATTTGATTAACCCACATGCAAGAACACAGACAGGAGAACAAATAAAGTTTAACAGGTTTATTATGAGCAGGAGGGAAACTGGTTTGAGCGGCGGGCAGCAGCACCAACAGTACACTAAGAAAAAAACACAGGGGAGATGATGAGTTTGAGGTTGTAGGAAATTAGCGTTGTGATCAGAGAGGAAGGAGGAACTTACAGGCGTGTGAAACCTTTGGAGGAAGTCAGAGGTTCTGGGTTTCCGTTTCTTTGGTTACGGAGGAGTATGCCAGGAAACGTCGAGTCCTTGACGGAAGCTAGGAGCAGCGGCTTGATCTGAGCTGGTGTTGGGGAATGGACAGGTCGCCCAGGGCTTGGAGAACAACTGTGCGGACGGTTTGCCAATTTGAGTGAGGATTGGAGAAGGATTGAACTGTAAAGTTGCAGTGGAGACTCGGGCATCTGGCGGGTGACCTCCGCCAGTATCACAAGGGGGGAACTGGGAGCGGAGGTCCAGATCCGGATGCTCGGGTAAGTCCTAAGAAAACAGAGATCAGAGAGTCTGATTACTCGGGGATCAAAGCAAGGATGACACAGCAATCAACAAGAGCACGGGGCCAAGAGAGTACCATCACTAGTCAACAATCTGGCATCAAAGAGTTGGTAAACCGCTTCTCTTAAGCCGCAGGTAAGGACGTAATTGCTGACCAGTGTGTGGATGACGTCAAAGGTCCGTCCCCTGTGCAGCCGCCTCCAGGACTCCATCTAGTGGAGAAAAACCCAGAACCTAACAATTCCTCCAGCACCATGTCTTTCAACTTAATTTTCTTTTATGACCACTCTGCTCTCCAATACTTGCTGTTTTTATTTATTTATTTATTTATTGCTCTTGCATTTAGCTCTTCTTACTTGGAATCTTTAAAGGCCCTATGTGTTGGCTGCTTGTGTGTACTATTAAACTCAGAATTGAAACATTGACCTTGACAAGCTGCCACCAGGCATGATATTTTTGTCTTCTGGTATTTCAAAGATGTTCACACCAACAGAGAAGGTAATTTCTTTTCCTCCTCTGCCTGTGTCTTATCCACATATGTATGATGCATTTCCAGGTACATAGAGCCATTTCATAGCACAATCAAGTAACTATGTTACCTTCAATTGTTCTAAAAAATACAGTATATATCAAAAACAATTTACAAGAAATTTGAGTTTGTATCATAGCTGTATTTGAAGCCTTGAAATTGACTTATGTCTTTTTAACAACCAACCTACCCTTTCCAACATTCTCCCTTCTGCATGTATCATAACAATGCTTCTTCATGCCTTCCATTGATGCCGTTTACAACAGTTCTGAGGAGTGTTGCAGTGTGTATGATTAACTCAACTTCCACCAGATGTTTGGTTGTTTCTGCTGCTAGTTAGAGGAGCTGTGTGGAGTTAGCACAGGACAAGGGTAACCTGTGGAAGGAAGGCTTAAATGGAGACTGAAGCTCCAAGGTGGAGTTTTGAGTAAAAAGGAGGCACATCGGCAATGGGAGAATCAAGGATTTCTCAAACATGCATGAAAGAATCAAAGCAACACTCCAAATATGTGGTTGATGAGGAAATAACATAACATGATATAAACTTCAAAAAACTTGAATTTGCGTAACAAAGCCATCAATGGACATAATCAGCAGGTTGTACAAAATTGAGGGAAGCATTAAACAAATTTATTATTATTTTTAAATGTTTATTTGCATGCCATCTTTTGCTTTCTGCTACAATGTAACACGTTTTCTACACTTATGTGTGTTTTCCAGGTGATAGTCTGATACTGCAGAACCACTGTTCAACCACTGTGGACAGCAATACGACTTCTTCCCCTCCGGATCACGTTGGCATTTTTTTTTTTAAGTTAACTCAACTTCTGTTAAGTAATTGTTGCTCAGAACTGAATTTGGGAAATTAAGCCAACATTGGTTACTGCTACTTTTCTGATGGTAGCAAGCATCATTGTTACTGTCAGTGAGGGGTCTGCAGCAGGCTCAAAATGTCAGTATGCCTATTACTCAGGACAACGCCCTCAGCATTCTCCTGCTGCTGGAGGACTGGCACAGGGCTCAGATGGTGAGATCTAACAACACTAACATAAAAGAAGACAGTTTGGAATATAAGGTACTTCACTACTCTCACCCACTATTTTCACTTTTTACTGCAAATCTCCACTCATCTTTGCTTTCAACTAATAAACATTTTAAATACTCACCTTTGCTTTAAAATTTAAGCATTACACTAATTTCACCTGATTCTTTACATTTCAGAACTGCAGATTTCACATTGTGGCGACAATCATGTGAAAAACTTTGAATGCTTTTGTATTTTCTTAATAGGATTTTCTATCAGATTTGTTTGTAAATCTTCATCTGTCCATACTGATATTCACAATATTCAGGAATTGTAACACTTATGTTTCTGGTTATAACCTGGATAAAACCAGATTCTAATAATAAACCCTTTAGGAGTTGAGAGTAAATATAAAAAAATATTTAAATATTCTTTATTTCATGGTGTTCAAATTTTTTCTACCAGTATCCATTCAGTTTTATTGGGATACTAAAAAATGTTTCATTTGTAAAGCAAGGAGTAGTATTATGTAAGCAGTGGCTTTAAGGCATAAAAGTCTCTTTATTTTCATCTTTCATTTTATTTTTTATGTTCAGTCCAAATACATGACCAAATTTATAGCTTCATAAGACTCTGAACTCAAAGAATAAATAGATGTACTAAGACCACACAACTTAATGAATAATCTATTTCATTTAATCTTGTCTAAACTCATCTGCCTGCATGTTTTACTTCTAATCCTGAAATACAAGTTCACCAAAAAAACTTTAATTGACTACCAGTTGTTACTTTTACATAAACATCATTTAGAGTGTAATAAAGAATGGGAAGCCACATAGAAGAATCTTTCTGAGATCTGTCATCAAATGGGAGAAAAAGCAATGTTGAGTCTGAAAAAAGGTTGTGAAGATAGAGACATTTGTATTCTGATACCAATACTATGAGTCCTCTACCATTTTCATATCAAGGCAAAACATTTTTGAAGGCACTAGTTCTAGTTAATAGCAAAATGTGATTAAATAAAATATTATGTATTTAAACTTTATTTTATTGAAACAAAACCAATGTTTAGGGGTCAGTAATAGACAGGAGAACTCTTAGTGTAAGTGTCTACCTGTGCCCACTTGTCCTGGCCAGGCCTCATGTTTGTGGTTGGTGCTAGCAGTCACTGGCAGGAGGCAGAGTAGTCCATCACAAGACGACTCTGAGACACACAAGCCACAACCAAGCATGTATGCACTCCTTTAAACTGCAATTTATGTTGAAGCAAAGATAGTCACTAACATGAATATCTTTGGTCTGTGAGAATAATGTTCAAAGAAAAAACTTGCACAAGCATGGGGAGAACATGCAAACACCTTACTGAAAGAATTTCACATATTCATATGTTATGAATAAATTACTCAACATTCCTAAGGCTGTTGTAAACAAATATTTTAGTAATCGAGCATTTTAATGATTATTCTTACAATTAAATGAGTAATCAGGTAAAAAAAAATGACTAAAATGAAATATTGGTAAATCTAACATAAGAGCAGTGTTACTGTCAGATATCAACATCAGTCCAAGCATCCCTAACATCCCTTCTGTAGTTTAGAAAATAAACCTGTAACAATAATAGCTCACTTTACAAGTTAACCTGAAGAAAAGTTATGAAAGAATCTGAAATTATATTCAATTTAATAATAAAGAGGCAGGCTCACAAATACAATGATAAAAATGTCTATGTTCCAGCTTTTAGTTTATGTGTTCATCTTCAGTCAATTTAATAGATGAACTTTCACCTTTCCCAGCCATTCATAGCTCTTGTGTCAATGTTAGCGACGGGATTTGACACCTTTGTTCGTCACACACAGGAGCACAACTACCAGCTCTGTATTATGGGGTTCCATTTGTGTCAAAAATAAGTAGAAGTCATATGTGTAGATCAGAGGTCGCGCTAGACTTTTTTGTTCTCCGTCATTTTGACCGACAGGATTAAAAGAATTGGTCATGTACTATTTTTAAATCATAATCACATTAACATCAGCTATTTAGCCGCATTTTTATGCAGTTCAGTTAATATTCATCCAGTTGAACCGTGAAACCAGATCCCATTATACATAATGCAGATAAATGCATCTAACTTTTTCTCCATAGTGACAAAAACTAATCACTACAGCCCCGATAACTTATAATAAATTAAATTAAATCTCCACTTAAATTACCAGCACTTCACTTGCTGGGGTCTGAACTCACATCTTCACAAATTCCTCCTGGTTCGCATCTGCAGATAAATCTGCACTAGTTCATCGGGCAGTTGGATATGCCTAAAGCAAACCGATCCATTTAACTTTTTTTTTTACCCTGCGCAGTCTGGGTGTGTACTTTTACGAGGATGTTTCTTTCTTTTTCTTTTTTTTTTTTTTTTTTTTTTTT
>NW_015115282.1:9848-18348 GCF_001443285.1 Poecilia latipinna
GTTCATGACATGTGTTTATGACAGTGTCATGTCAGTCTTATTCAACCCCCTTCAAATGAAGTGTTACCCTATGTTGCATATGTGTTCATTGCATATGTATTCGCTGCACATGCAGCGAATACATATTCGCTGCATATGCAACATGTCTATGCAACATAGACATGTTGCATGTCTATGTTGCATGTCTACGTTGCATATGCGTTTGTTGCATATGTGTTTGCTGCATATGTACATGTTACATATGTTGTGTCTCTAGCTGCGTCGTGATTACTCACTGTAATCTTGTCAATTCAACTGCAGTAATATGGGGATCCATTTGTGTCAAAACGTAAGTAGAAGTCATATGTTGTTGGTGTTGTTGTTGGTCTATGTCATTGCTGTGTGACTTTGGTTGATGTCCATGGTCTTAGTGCTTTATGGATATGTCGATGTTGCATGTAGATGTTCATATGTACATGATGCATATGTTAGATATTGCATATGTTAGATATTGCATATGTCTATGTTGTATATGTATTCGCTGCATATGTCTATGTTGCATATGTGTTCGCTGCATATATACAGGTTGCATATGTGTTTGCTGCATATGTACATGTTACATATGTTATGTAACATATGTAGCTGTGTCGTGATTATTACTCACTGTCATCTTGTCAATTCATCTGCAGTCATGCAATGAACCCTTGGCAGTTGTTTTTTTTATGCAACTTCTGTGATTGGTTAATGTTGTTGGTCCCTGCTGTTAGTTCATGTCGTTGGTCCTTGTCGTTGGTCAGTGTTGCTGTTGCCTGTTCTCTTCACCATTAATAAGTGTTGAAGTAGGTCATGTCTGATCAAAGTGTTTATTCGATATTACAAAAATGTTGGTCTTTCAATATTATTGTTTTCAAAATGCTTAGATTTCTTCTTCCTTGTATTTTCTTCAGCCATTAATCTAACGCTCCCTCCTCAAGAGCTCGGAGGTTCACTTAGGGACCGTCAACAAATGCCCGAACCAAGCACTCCTGACAAACAAATCTTAATAAATGCCAACCAAAGTCAATCAAAGTCACATAGCAACGATATAGACCAACAACATCTACACCTGTGACTTCTACTTGTTTTTGACACAAATGGAACCCCAAAGTTGAAACCTATGCACCGCAGATGTTTCTAAATTGTTGGTGGCTGCAGCAATGCCTGTTGAAAAATCTACCTATGTGAAAAAAACGTTTGCAAAACTTTACTATAAATTCCATTTGACACATAAATGTTTAATGTTGCATGTGAAATATGTTTCAAAACAAGTGTCTATAGAAGACACTGAATTTTGTATACAGAGTAGCTTCGGAAATGCTGCATTTGAGCATAAACAGATCAATGAGAAACACAATCACATTCATATTAAGGTTCACCAGAATAAATTAATTTCAACTAATGAATAACCGCAATGTAAACCTAGGTGGACAGTTTCTGCTTTTTGTATAAGAAAAACATTGGAATTGGCTCCCAAGTATCTGTAGTGTGAGTTGCTTAACACTTGTAGCCTAGTGTGTGTTTTTGGCTCAGATCCTGTAATGCAACTGCACTGTTTCTGAACTTTTTAGCGACACTACCCACAGGAAGTGTCACTAAAAATGAGGTTGGTGTCATCATATTTAATTTAAATCACATACCTGATGGTGTTGCTCATGGTGTTTACGTGTAGAAGGGAGGAATATAATGTCGATAAGTTGTAGTGCAATAAACTCTCATCTAAATGATATAAAGTTAACAGGTAATGTTGTAGTTGGTGATGATATCCAAATGGACAAGCCAAAATTATAGTAAACGTTTCTACATTACTGTCAGATAGCCCCCACAGCTTATGAGCCATATCTACAGTATTTCTCTGTGTGTTCTCTACTGGGAAACAGTTTGCAGACTGTTGACGAAGGAAAATAAACTAAAAAATAAAACAAAATAAAATAAAAAATGAGCCGCATTAAGACCTGATTTAACTAGTGACAGTCAAACAGGGTCCTCAACACAGATGTTAGTAAAAAATTAGGTGGCTGTGTGGTTTCCTGATCAAAACTCAACAAACAACATAAATAAATGGATTTGAAAATGTCTGTACTTTCTCTAAGATTCCTTCAAAACATAATATTTCCTTGTATGTGAAGGAATATTCAAGAATATATTGAATTTTAAAGGCTTGCAACTTGTTTTGTTTAGTTCAATACTGATACTAGCACAATATTTACTGATCATGAATTTTACATCCAACAGTCCACATACAGTATGCAGGTAAGTTGCTTAATTTTTTTTCTATTAGTTTTAGATTACTGAAATATCTCTCCCCACGAGCAACAGTCAAAAGCAACGTGCAAAACACACATAAAATCATTTTGACCACTCAAAGCGTTTTACACAAGAGTCACATTCACCTATTCGCACTCACAAACGCTCACACATTTATACACCGATACGCAGATCGGTAGGCGATTTGGGGTTAAGTGCCTTGCCCAAGGGCACATCAACATGCAACATGTGGCAGGAGGAAGCTGAAATCGAACCTACAACCTTCTGATCACAAGAAGGACTACTCTTCCCACAGAGCCACAGTTGCCAAAAATCCACTATATCAGACGTGAATTTAAAGTAAACGAACGCGGCTGAATGAATAACCTTATCATTATAACCTATTTATGTCACATTAATGATGAACAGCTGAAAAGTTACCCGGCATATCAACTGCGGTAGCAATTTCGCTCCAACTCCTCTCCTTGTCAGAATATCTTGGTAATTTTTTTCCTTAATTCATTAAATTTTAGTGAAAAGGAGACAAACAGTAGTCTGTAGCTAAGCTAACTATGCTAAATGGTTGATAATCTCACACAGTCTACCCAACTCTCGGAGAAAAACTGGGTTACTCTTACCTTTTTCTCTCTCTCCCTCTCTTTATTTTTTATTTATTTATTTTTTGAAATCTGATTTTATAATTTTTCTTAGCAGCATACTGCCACGGTTGTTCTTGTGGCTGCTGCTGAACACATCACTGTTAAGCAGGAAGGAACCATTTCATGCAGATCAGGAGGAGGGGGGTGGCGGGGGTCAAGGCAAATATGGATGTGTGTTTTTTGGTCTGGGAGGGGTAACATTTAATTTTTACTGATTAAAAACAATCTTTGAAAACACAATATGATTAATTTTGTAATTGACAGGGCCCCAATTTCTTTTAATTTCTATGAAAAAAAAAAAATTGTGGAGGGCCCCCTGTCAGTCAGGGGCCCTTAGAATTGTCATAACTTTTCCTCCCTATACGGCGCCCCTGGGGAGCATGTTCAAGACACACCTGGTGCTGCCACAAATTAAACTTGGTCTGATTATTAAAGTACAGCCACGAACAGCACAGTTAACCGAGCTCCGTAAGGACAGACACTTTCCAGTGGAAAGTTGCTCTCTATAACAGGTTAATGTGTGATTTGGTTCGGTTCTAGTCCAGTGGGGAGATTCTCCGTATTGCGGTCTGGAGCACAGCAGCTGCGGTCATTTCTCCGCTGATTTGCAGTGACACTCAGCAACTGAGAACCTCGAGATTCTGGTTGTAATGGACTAAATGAGCCCAGATATTTTATTTTGTCTTATAAAAAATGCTCCTGCCCCAAACATCATGATAAAGACTCAGATCATGAATTTTATTATTTTTTAAGTACAAACAAAAAATAAAATACACATCACACCTAACTAATATTATGTAGTTTTATACTGTCGGCGCCAAACTGCAGATCAGAACTCTGACCAGCTTCTCTGCTTTTCTGTTCTTTATTACTGTCAGTTCTTCAGAGAAGCGAGCTGCTAGCAGGGCTGCTAACTTACAGTTATCCCATTACAAAACGTAATGATCATGTTCCTGTCACTCCCCGTGATTAAACTTACAATTATGATCCTCTGTACTGAGCATCTCTCTGATAGCAAGACGGTGAACAAATTTAACTAAATATTGTATTATAACTGAAAAGAGAGATGTAACTTCTATCATGGATATAAATTAGCAAAAAAAACTACAAATTACAGTGAAATACTGCCACTTCCGGTGGGCGCCAGAAGTAAGACCCATAATCATTTTCCCAGTAAACCTCCCACGAATAAGGGGGGGAAGAGTTAGGACAATTCCAAGGGCCCCTGACCAACAGGGGACCCTCCACAATTTTTTCTTTCTTGTATAGAAATTTAAAAATAAAATGTGGCCCTATCAATTACAAAATTAATCATATTTTGTTTTCTAAAATTGCTTTTAGCAGTAAAAATCAAATGGTGCCACTCCCAGACCAAAAAGCACATATTCATATTTGCACTGCACACCCCCTGGATCTGCATGAAATGGTTCGTTACTGCTTGGAGCGCTTGATGGTGACAGTGTTCAGCAGCAATCTGTAGAAGACAAGAACGACTATGGCAGTTACTATGCTTCTAAGAAAAAATATAAAGACAGGTTTAAAAACAAAATAGAGAAATAAGAGAGGTAAAAAGACAAGTGTCAATTTATAACCCAGTTTTTCTCCAAGAGAGGTGGGTAGACTGTGAGATTATCAACCATTTAGCATAGTTAGCTAAGTTAGCCATTTCAGTAGCATTTAATGAACAAAGGAAAAACATTACCAACATATTCATATATTTAACCGGTACTTGTACCTTTTACCACACACAATAGATAAGACTGTCAGCAGCAGCTCTAACCCATTTCGCTCCTTACCTGTCCTCTCCTAGTGAAATTAAAGCTGCAGTATATAACTTTATAAAAAATTCTTTTTACATATTTGTTAAAACTGTCATTATGTTGCGACAGTATGGTATAGAGATAATCTGTGAAAAAATTTTTTCATCTGCTTTCTCCCACTATCTACAAACAACCAATCAGAGGCAGGAGGTGGATTTTAGCGCTGTCAATCACAATCTCATGTGGTTGCTCATCCTCCCTCCCGTTACTCTGTGCTATGCTGTAGCTATCATGTAGTGATGATATAATAAGTTGTTTCTCCACCATTAGCACTCTCATTTAGCAGTGAGTGAATGAGGTTGACTGACAGCACTAAGATCCTCCTCCTTTTTGTTTGTATTTCCTTTTAATTTATGTAAAGCACTTTGAATTGGCTTGTTGCTGAAAATGTGCTACATAAATAAAATTGCCTTACCTCCTGGTTCTGATTGACTGTTTTTGGCCAGAATGCTGCATTACTTTAGCCAGTAATAGTAGTTCAGAGAGGAGGTGGAGGAGATTGATCTTTTCACAGATTATCGGTCATGGTATCAGCTTTAATATGGAGAAAACATATTTTTTATTAAAGTTATGTACTGCAGCTTGAATAAAATGCAACTATATAGCATTTTTTGAGAAGTCTAGATCGCTTCATGTGTATTTTGCATGTTGCATGTCCCACGACTGTTGCTCGTGGGAAGAGACCTTTCAGTAAGCTAAAACTAATAGAAAAAATGTAAGCTACCTACTTGCATAATGTATGCAGACTGTTTCATGTAAAATTCACAAGCAGTAAATATTGTTCTGTATCACTATTGAACCAAAGAAATTAAGGCAATTGCAAGCCTTTAAAATTGTGACACTTTTGATGGATCAGATAGACTCAAGAAATTGTAAGAGCAGCTGCGAAGGGGGGGCCCAATTTAATTTTTTGTCATGGGGCCCAAGATTCCTGGCAGCTCCCTTGACCCAAAATGACAAGAATACAAGTATATTTATGTGATATGTAATTAAATTTAGGCAGTTAGGACTTAACTATAATTTTATCCAAACTAAATTGTACAAAATTTCTAATTTTCTAAATTTCTGCACTAATCATAACTGATGAAACACCAATTGTCATCTTCAAGCCAGATTCCCTATGGAGCAAAGATATACTGAGTTGTTTGGCCAACTCAGATGTACAGATTTACTGGTACAAAGAAAACACAAAAGAGGTACCAAAGAAAGTACAAAATGGCTCTTTGAAATCAAACAGCCATGTTACTCTTTGGAATCAGAGCATCTAATCTGTTATAGTGGTGGTAGAATTGTGCTGTGTGAGGTTGGTTCACAATCAGTGAACCAGTGTTAAAAAAGATGAATAGAATAATGAAGATGGAGGAATCCATTGAAATTCAACTTTGCATCAACTGAAGAATGGACATATTCTTAAGACTGTTATTTAGTTTGCGTAATGGCCTTCCTAAAGCCCCAGTTCTGTAAGAGGAAGTCCACCAGATTAAAGGAATCTTACTGATTCAACCAAAGCAAGTGGTCAAATATCAAGCTAGAAGTATACCAGAAGCTTGCTTGTTAAAAGGCTTGTGGAAGATGAACAACTCAATAGAAGACAATAGAAGGCTTCTATTTGAACATTTATTTATCATTTTCAGCATTGTTAGACCAGAGAAAAATCAATTATTTATTGAATTGTTCATCCAGTTTGTTGGCTATAATTAATTAAAAGTTTTTGTTTTAGAATTATGTTATTCTATTAATTCTAAGAGGTCCATAATCATTATATGAGTATATGTAAACTTCTGTTGGGACTGATACTGTCTGTCTGTCTAAAATTGACTGAGTATACAGATTTGTTGGTTCTTCTACCTCTTCCAGGATGAAGAGTACCACAAGGGAGAAGAAGACAGTTTTTGTGGCAGTATTCAGTTGGATGATCTGCCCTTGTGTCTGGCTGCCGCTCAGAAATTGGTGGAGTATATTAAGTTCAATTTCATGGAGAGTGACACAGCTCTCTCAGCTACAAGCTCCTATTGTAGAAAGGGACTTGATGTCGAAGTTCATGCTGTTTCCTTCAGAAAAAGTGAGGACGATGCTGCTGAATTTGGCCTGAGCTTTGGGAATATCCCTATTTTTGGGGATCCTGATATCAGAAAAAAAGGCTGTTCAAGGAAAAAGAGAGAGGAGGGCCCCATCATTGACGTGGGCTGCATTTGGGTGACAGAGGTGAAAAAGAAAAGCCCAGCAGCCTGTTGTAGGTGTATCAAACTCAGAGATGAATTGCTGTCAGTAAATGGACAACTGATGGTGGGAGTTAATGTCAGCGGAGCCAGGTAAGATGACATTAGTAATACCCTGTTACTTCCCTATTTGACTCTGCATTCTCTTCATGTCTCTTTGCTGTATTTTTCCCTCATTGGGTTTATGGTTTTTTTGTTCTGCTCTAGCTCCTTGTGATTTTTTAAGTTTTTTGTTCATCATTTTTATTAAATGTCCTTCATTTACAACCTCCTTCTTACATTCTGCATTGGAGTCCACAATAAACATACAACACAACATGACGACAAGACACATATGCAGAGTAAATTAATGTGTCATCTGCTTCTATTGTTAACCCATCCATCCATCCATCCATTTTAGGTTCACCCTAGTGGGGTCGGGAGGGTTACTGGTGCTTATCTCCAGCTAACGTTCCGGGCAAGAGGGAGGGTCACCCTGGAGAGGTCGCCAAGCAAATTGCAAATGTATCTGTTTTCAAACTAGCAACTAGAAAATTTTCAGTTTGGTTGTGACTTCAGAGATCTGCTTCTAAGACAAACTGAACACAGCATTTAAATTTATAAGAAAAAAAAATACAATCACATTAGAGAACCTTGGTGTGTCTGACTAAAAGATTTGAGAAGAATACACAGATTTTGGATTTCGTCTCAGAACCCTCTCAGGATTATTTTTAAATTATTGTGCAAGATTATTTTCCCATTGTTGTGTAGTTCTCTGTATATAAAACCCATTTAATTGCATCCTTTCATGCAGCTGTCATAGTCATTAACACTAAAAGCAAAACTGAAACTGGTGCATTTAACCAGCCATATATAGAGGTCCATATCCCAATTATCAAAGCTCATGACACATCCTGGTAGGCTGTGTCCTTGACATTTAAATCACATTATTCCGGTGGCCCTGAGGTGCAAAACACCACAACATTAACGAAGCACAATTACAAATTACAAAATCACTACAACATTAACAAAAACACAACAACATTAACGAAAACACAACGACATTAAGAAAAACACAACAACATTAACAAAAACACAACGACATTAAGAAAAACACAACAACATTAACGAAAACACAACGACATTAAGAAAAACACGACATTAAGAAAAACACAACAACATTAACAAAAACACAACGACATTAACAAAAACACCGACATTAAGAAAAACACAACAACATTAAGAAAACGGAAAAGGTAGGTCCCAGTGGAGACCTAAGAAATCGCTGATTGAACTACAGCTCGTTAGAAAACGGAAAAGGTAGGTCCCAGCGGAGACCTAAGGAATCGCTGATTGGACTACAGCTCGTTAGAAAACGGAAAAGGTAGGTCCCAGTGGAAACCTAAGAAATCGCTGATTGGACTACAGCTCGTTTTACTTCTGAACCGGAAGTTTTTCTGGAGACCCTTTTCACAGTGATGTCAGACAATGGGCGCCGTAACTCGAAGAGGTGTATCTTTACTTCTGGTGTGATTTTGCCTCGGGAAACCTGACTGAAAAA
>NW_015115282.1:24498-28193 GCF_001443285.1 Poecilia latipinna
ATATATATATATATTACATTACACAAACATAATTAGCACAGTTAACAATTTAAGTCATTGATGGAGAAAATGTATTTACAAAAGCATATCAATTTTATTTCAACAGTATGTACAATTTAAGAAGACATCCATGTAGGGTCCTTGGCGGGTTGCAGTCTGCAGTGAACTGGTGCCGCCAGTCTGCAGTGAACTGGTGCCGCCAGTCTGCAGTGAACTGGTGGGTGACAGAGGCAATGGTATACTGTAGTGAGCAGTTTGAAGCAAAAGTCCCACCATGTGATCCACAGGACTTTCCCAGCTGAGCACAAACTTCATGCACTTCGTTTCCACAGGCACCACAGCAGAATCAAGTGTAGCCTGTTAAAAGGGATATAAAGTTGTTATTCCTATGTTATCAAATTTCTACTGCCAAGTCTACAACCGCAGGAAAACAAAGTATAAGAAATTTATCCTTCTAATCATAACATTTGATAAATATTCATTGGAGAAATGTGAAGTTAATGAGCTAATATATATTGTTATGGCCACTCTTGCATCATAATAAAGTCCAAAAAACAAAAATGCAAGAGTAGTCTTTTAGGAGGTTTTCGACTCACTCAAAGAAAAAATAAAAAGCACTCGCAGAGACTTCTCCTGTTTCAAAGGGGTTTCTTTTACTTATAAAAGTAACAAAAATAATGTCCGAGTTGACTTCAAATATAAATGTTAATTTGTGGTACAAAAAGCTTTTCACTCCTCACTCCTTCACCAAACAATCAGATCAACCCCAGCAGCTGCTTCTGCCTGTTAATCACTGCAGGAGGCTGACTGACGAGGAGGGTCTAAGCAAAACAAATAAATACATAAATATACAATAACCTAGATCTGCGAAAAGTAATTTAGCAAAAAATAAATTAATCTAATGCTTAATAGGCTCCAACATATATGTATATGGAGCTCATCACATTTCGCCAATGAAACTTTAATATCTATCTATCTATCTATCTATCTATCTATCTATCTATCTATCTATCTATCTATCTATGACAGCGTCTTCATGCTCGTGTCTATCTTAGCAAGAGTTTGACTTCTCAGGACGGGGTGGAGTAGCGGGTGTTTGACATAACTGTCAGGTTTTGGACTTGAGACTACAGGTAATGTTGCTACTGAGAGGGTGGTGAAACTAGTGTATGAGGGGTGAGGGGGGTGACGATGATACATTTTACGTGACAGGTGGCAACCCCAGTCTATACTATAAAAATCTGATTAAGATTAGAGCCTAAATACTTTCTATTTCCAAAACAGAAAGGCTACGTAATGTTAGCCAGCTAACAAATTACTATTGCTAAGTAATTCCCAGTAAGTCAGTATTTAAAATGCTTTTCTAAACAACTGTTGGAAGATGTCAGTGATTTTAGTGAAACTTAATACAGCACTGACAGACAGCGGTGTATACGTTTCCTAACTGTGGCTAAAGCTGCTGCTAGCTGGTTTACTCTCCAATCGGAGGCTGGTTTCTTTAAATACAGTTGGAGAATGGTAAATTGACAATGACTGATAACGGCTAACACTTAAATACTGTTTTATTAAAGTTAATACAGAAAGTGAACCTCTAAACGTTACAGCACTGACAGACAGCGGTGTATATATGTTCCCAACTGTGGCTAAAGCTGCTGCTAGCTGGTTTATTCTCCGATCGGAGGCTGTTTATTATATACACAGTTAGAGAATGGTGGATTGACGATGAGTAATAACGGCTAACACTTAAATGCTGTTGTAATTAACCTTACCGTTTAGTATATCCTTAAGATAATGAGTATCCGTGAATTTTTCAGTCAGGTTTCCCGAGGCAAAATCACACCAGAAGTAAAGATACATCTGTTCGAGTTACGGCGCCCATTGTCTGACATCACTGTGAAAAGGGTCTCCAGAAAAACTTCCGGTTCAGAAGTAAAACGAGCCAATCAGCGATTTCTTACGTCTCCGCTGGGACCTACCTTTTCCGTTTTCTAACGAGCTGTAGTCCAATCAGCGATTCCTTAGGTCTCCACTGGGACCTACCTTTTCCGTTTTCTTAATGTCGTTGTGTTTTTATTAATGTTGTGTTTTGGTTAATGTCGTGTTTTTCTTAATGTCGTGTTTTTCTTAATGTCGTTGTGTTTTCGTTAATGTTGTTGTGTTTTTGTTAATGTTGTTGTGTTTTTCTTAATGTTGTTGTGTTTTTCTTAATGTCGTTGTGTTTTTGTTAATGTCGTTGTGTTTTCGTTAATGTTGTTGTGTTTTTCTTAATGTTGTTGTGTTTTTCTTAATGTCGTGTTTTGGTTAATGTCGTTGTGTTTTTCTTAATGTCGTTGTGTTTTCGTTAATGTTGTTGTGTTTTTGTTAATGTTGTAGTGTTTTGCACCTCAGGGCCACCGTAGTTCTAACTCTGATGTAGGCAACAATTACAGACACACAAATTAAGGTAAGTGNAGGAAGGCCAGCTGGAGGTTCTGGAGGAGCACTAGGAGTCTCGGGAGGAGTGTCCAAACTCGGGGGGCGGAGCCACAGGATACTCGGGGGGAGCGTCCGCAAACTCGGGGGGTGGAGCCACAGGAAACTCGGGAAGCTCGGGGAACTCTGGAGCGGGCGGCTGCTCACATGCAGCGGACGCAGGAAACTCTGGGGACGGCTGCTCGTCAGCAGCGGGCTCGGGAAGCTCTGGAACGGGCTGCTCGTCAGCAGCGGGCTCGGGAAGCTCTGGAACGGGCTGCTCGTCAGCAGCGGGCTCGGGAAGCTCTGGAACGGGCTGCTTATCAGCAGCGTGCTCGGGAAGCTCTGGAATGGGCTGCTCGTCAGCAGCGGGCTCGGGAAGCTCTGGAGGCGGCTGCTCGTCAGCAGAAGCGGGAAACTCAGGAAGCTGAACCACCGGGGCGGGCCACGCCACTAGCCGCGCCTCTTGACGACTAGGGGCTAGTCTGGCCACCTGGAATCCCATCACCAAGGGAACTGTGGCGACAGGAGTCGGGCAGGCAGATATGGCTGGGAATGGACGGACTGTGGCGGCTGGAGACGGTCTGGGAGTGAAGGCTGGAGTGTATGCTGGAACTGGCGGAGGTGACGGGCAGACCGTGGTTGCTGGAGACAACGGAGTGACGGAGCGGAGAGCCGGAACGGGAACTGGTGAGATGAATCCTTTCTTGATGATGAATTCTTCGTGTAGCTCTTGAACCAGTTCCAGCATGAACGGGTCAGCATGAAACATGTTGAATAGATAATGAAAATCTTCCCCGTACTCAATGTTGTAAATGTCCGGAGATTTGAGGAACGGGAAGAGCGGTGGAGTTGTGGGGGTGGTTTCTGGGTCCATGATGGTATTAGCGTTCCTCACCTTTGTCTCTGGTCGGGTCCTACTGTCAGGATTGGTGGTGGTAGTGGTGAGGAGAGAACGCTGAGACCCAGGTAAGATGAGAAGTAAGATGAATTTAATGATAATATTGCTCGGTAACAGTCCAGGAAACAGGCGGCACGGCAGACAGACAAGCACACAGCTAATCGCCGGTGGCACTGAAAACAAAGATTGAAAAACTGGAGCTGACGCCGACACAGGACTTAACCAGTACTACTGGGACGACGGACAGACAAACGACAGCATATGCTTGACCCGACGAAGAACATAGACAACAGGTGGGACTAAATACACACAGGGGTAATCAAGGGAACGAGACACACCTGGG
>NW_015115282.1:33647-37489 GCF_001443285.1 Poecilia latipinna
TGTTGTGTTTTCGTTAATGTTGTGTTTTCGTTAATGTTGTTCTGTTTTTGTTAATGTCGTGTTTTCGTTAATGTTGTAGTGATTTTGTAATTTGTAATTGTGTTTCTGTAATGTTGCACCTCAGGGCCACCGTACATTATAGTTGAACAATAGCAAATAACACTGGAAAATCTATTACTACAAAGAGTCTAACACAACTTTCACACTGAAATGAAGCTGTTCAAATTTTTTTGCAATGCTGCCCAGTTTGTGTGCTTATGCAGATTGTGAAGTGGTCACAATCCAGTGTGAAGGGTGCCTGTCTGAGACAGTTAGGCAGACAGAGGCAGCACAGCAAGAGTTAATTGCAGTTGGGGAGAGGGGATATAGTGATTATTAACAGAAGGGTATTTGGCGTAGACTTCACTGATGTTTCTGTATCCTGAGCACTTTTGTCCTTTATATCTACCAAGTGAGTTTAGATTGAATATTTTGCTAGCTGCTGGTGGTGCTGCATGCTCACTTTAGTTAGTTGTTTACAGGGAACTTTGCAGCAGTTTGTCAATTTTTTCTTGAATGGACAATAAAACTTTACTTGAAAATGAATGGTTTTGTTAATATGTAATGTGTTTGACGAAAACAGAATAGTTTTGTAGATACTAAGTCTGTTTCTTTTTTTTTTTACAGCTACCTGGTTGATCAGTGCTGGAATGGTGGTTGTATTTATTTGATCCTTTTGCGTCGCATCAAACGAAAGGCCCCTCTCCCTCCTTGTGTCAAGGGAAGTTTCACTATTCCTAACAAGATGGATCACTGTCAAACCCAGCAGGACATAACTGATTTTGAAGTGGTGAACTGCAAACGTACACGCAAACTTGGGGTGATATCACAATCATCTAACCAAGGCTACAGGGAAAGTACTGCATCACAGATCAAAACCAGGAATCAGTACTCCCTTTTTAATACTGATGAAGAAGTCAGTTCGTCACTAGAAGACTACAGCCCAGACTTGTCTCCTCAGACAAGAACTATTCATTCATACAATGGATCTGCTGGAACTCTGCCGGGGAGAAGTCACAGTCAGGTGTTGGAATGCAAAATGCAATCCTTCATTAGTGAAGCTACTACCCAGGTGAGACTCTCCTGATACACTGCAGTTAAGTTTAACCACATACAGATGAAAAGAGACAAAAATAAAAATATTTCCGCAGGTTTAACAGCATCCCGATTATACAGAGAAGGAGACCAAGGGATCTGTGTCATTTAGATAGAACATTCTGTGTCGTAAAATTACTTTCCACCAAGTGTCCACCATGATCCTCACCTGCGATGTTTGGGTGTGGAGTTTTTATGTGTGGTGAACTAAAGGGCGTAGTGATTTGTATCAGAAAAAAATGCAGGCATCCGTTCAAAGATGTCGCATCCTTTTATTATCGCTCAACTTACAATTCTTGATGCAAACGAAACTAAACCATCAGCAAACATCACATTTATAACTCCTCTTTAATAATACAGTTGGTAAGCTGTTGAACTACTGCAAAACTACTACAAAAAAACCCGTTCTAGAAAGTTCCAGCACATTAAAGCCATTTTCGCACTGCAAGGAACGGCACAGCATGGCGCAGGTTCAAAGTAGGGCCAACCGTGTTTGCATTAGAACTTCCGACTTAAAAGCTAAAGAATTACTTTTAAAAACAGTTTCATATTACAGCATTTTATGAGATCAGTGAAAACTTGAGGCATGAACAGAAAATGCGTAAAAAAACGCCTGACAGCACCCGGCTCCACAAGAGCTGTGGTTCCAATCGGCCGGCCAAATGGGGCTGCTTAGAATTCAGCAGCTGATTGGTTTAGAGTCAGCCGTTGGTTGTTTTGCAGACAGCCGTTGATCGGGTCTAGTTGGCTCTCACTAAACTGTTCTTACTGTATTTTGTAAAGAGTGCTCTTTTTAACATTTTTATTTATTATTTTTTTAATTTGCGATGAATTCCTCTCAATATTCTGCTGTTACCTGGTCCCATGATGGGTAATTTTTTTCCTCCCTGATGAACGAGTACATAATGAACTAGATCTGTCAATGAGGAAAGAGAAAGTTTTCCGCTGCATCTTTGAGGAAAAGACTTCGGCCGGCTACATCGAAGCCATTGTTTAGTTTCAAAAATAATGACGTCAGGTACAGTTTCGATGCCGCCCTCAGTTATATGCAAACACAACAGGGCTGCAGTACAGGTGGAACCGGACCGAAGCGTGTCGTTCCGTTCCGTTCCTTGCAGTGCAAAAACGGCTTTCATATTACAGGTTGTTGATAGGTTGTTGTCAACCATGATTGACAGGCTGTCCAGCCAGTCACAGTCCAGACAAGCCTACAAGGCGAACTTATGGCGTTTTCCACAGCCGCACCCAAATTATCTATGATAATTTGCAGCTTGGAAAATATTTACTGAAGATCGGCCCTTTAATCTGGAACTTCTGGCAGCGTCACTAGACGTACTACTTGGGCGAATATAGTTGTGCTCTTAGACCTGCACTTCAGCTGTGCGAATTCTTCCGTCTGCTCCAGGGAAAACCGTTTTTATCAATCCAGTGGGCCAAAGAGCTCATGGTAACTATGGGTCTGCTATCATCACAATGGTTCCAATTTGCTGGTCTTCAATGTGCTCTTCCCACTTATTATGAACCTGGAGCCCTGGCAGGTAAAACTTGAGGAAATGTTTCCAGAAGTAATCAGCTAACACTTGACTAAATCTCCATCTCCTCCGACCAGTAATCTCTTCTTCTGGGTATTTAACTTGAAGAAGAGATGGATCTAGCCGCCCCATCAATAAGATGTTAGGAGTGATAGGATCTGGGTCAGCTACATCTGTTGAAACATAACTGAGTGGTTATGTTAAGTATTCCTTCAACTTCCACCAAATGTGTGCGCAAGACCTCTTCTGTCACGATTTGGGCACCCAAAATTGTAGTTAGGGCTGATTTCAGGGATTTAATTTCCCTTTCCCAACACCCACCGAAGTGCAGTGCTCCTGGAGGGTTGAATCTGAAGTCTATTTGTTGACCAGCCAGCTGTTCCTGGATTTGTGGCTGAAGGCTCCTGAACGCATTTTTCAGTTCACATTCTCCAGCTTTAAAATTTGTCCCTTGATCACAAAGTACTTCATAGGGCTTTCCTCAGCGTGCTTTCAGACATCTCAGTGCCAACAAGAGCAAGTCGTCATCAAGGCTTGACAGCAGATCTACATGTACAGCCCTTGTGGTCATACATTTGAATATGATGCCCCACCGCTTTTCATGTCTTCTGCCAATCTTGATAATGTAAGGTCCAAAGCAGTCTACTCCTGTAGAGTAGAAAGGAGGTTTGAACAGTCTGAGTCTGGATGGTGGCAAATCAGCCATTTGGGGAGCGACAGGTTTCCCCCTCCATCGTTTGCAGCCAACACAATGTCGCTGATAGTGCCGAACAGCCTCCCTGCCCCGAAGGATCCAAAATTTTCTCCTTATTTCAGCAAATACCCTCTCTGTCCCTGGGTGGTGAAGCTGGTCATCGATATCCTTTATGATTAATTCTGTCACAGGATGATGGGATTCGAGAACAAAGGGGTGGATGGAATCTTCTTCAAGTTCAGAAGCACGTCTCAGGCGGCCTCCCACACGGATGAGTTCCATGGATTGGTCAAACTGTGGATCCAAACGGTACAAACGACTACTAGGTCCAACCGTTTGGCCTGATTTGAGCTTAGAAAACTCAGTAGGAAAGCTTTCCTTTTGGGTTTGACGCAATATGTCAATTTCAGCTTCACGATAATCATCTGCTGTGACGCTACCAGATATGTGAGCCGCCCCATGAGCACGTTTCGCTGTCGCTT
>NW_015115282.1:40421-47651 GCF_001443285.1 Poecilia latipinna
CAGCAATGTGACTCTAGTGTAAAGAGCTTTGAGTGGTCAAAAATGATTGGAAAAGCGCTATGTAAGTTCAGTCCAAAGTAGGAAAGCTTTCCTTTTGGGTTTGGCGCAATATTTCAATTTCAGCTTTCTGATAATCATCTGCTGTGGAACTGCCAGAGATGCGAGCCACTCCATGAGCACGTCTCACTGGCACTTCTACAGGATCCCTGAAGGTTTGGTACTGTGTCACCTCAGGGATGGTGGAGCTTGGACTATTAGAATGTTTAAGCTTGTCTTTGCCATCTATGGTGGAAATTGAGGGCATGAGCGGCCATTGGTCAATAAGATCTTGAAGAAAGAGGGGTCCATGTGACCACCTGGAGATGACAGCTAGTTCTGTCAGAGTTTTTCCCCTGGTTATGTCGTCAGCAGGATTCTCTTTTGATGGCACAAAGTGCCAATCCTGGGCTGATATCAGCTCCTGAATTTCTGCCACCCGGGTTCCAACAAACACTTTAAAGTGGCATGACTCAGACTTTAACCAAGTTAAAACAGTGGTGGAGTCTGACCACAGAAAAACCTACTGTATAGGTATGTTGAGTTCAGTCTTTAGCACATGGGCTAACTGTGCACTTGTGAGAGCTGCACACAATTCTAATCTTGAAATGGACAGCTGCTTTTGTGGGGCTACTCGAGACCTTGCTGCTAGAAAGACGATTTCCCTGATTCCATCTGGATATTATGTGACCAGATAGGCAACTGAGCCATAGGCCTGCTCAGATGCATCACAAAGACATGGATGTCTCTATTGCTGTCCGGCAGATCTAACTTTTCCATGGTGTAACATTGAGGTAAAGAGATCCTCTCCAAGTTAGGCAGCTCTGCTTGCCAGGTTTTCCATGTCTGCAGCAGGTCCTCAGGAAGTCTTCTCTTTTCTTATCCCAGAGACGTTGAATGACAACCTTAGCTCTGGTGGATACTATAACCAAGGGGGTCATACAGGCTAGCCAGAGTTCTGTAAATGCTTTGCATCGTCACTGAAAGGTCACCAGTCGGAAGATGTTTGTAGTGCAGGAGATCTGTAGGATAGTGCCAGTGAAATCCGAGTGTGGATTCAAATGTGTCAAGCTGATTCTGATTTATCCACAAATTGCTGCTAGTTGATCTGGCGTCTTCTGGGAGATGACTGATTACTGATGGCACATTGCTGGCCCATTGTCTTAGATCAAATCCTTCCTCAACCAGGACATCTCGGAGTTTATCAACTAACATATTTGCCTCCATTTCTGTACTGAAACTAAGGAGGCAATTGTCCACATAGAAACTTCTTTTAACTGCCTCTCGGATGTCCTCTCCAGGCTGGCTGTGATCTTGAACATACTTTTGCAGTGCATAAGTGGCACAGCATGGACTGCAGGTGGTCCCAAAGGGGAGCACCTGCCACTCAAACACTTGGAGGTTCCTCCCTTTTCAAGTCCCTCCAAAGGAACCGCAACAGTGGTTTGTCCTCTGGGAGAAGTCTCACCTGGTGAAACATTGCTTTAATATTACTGGAAATGGCCACTGTATGTTCGTGAAAGCGCAGAAGTACTGCCAGCAAGGATGGGCCTAAAGTAGTACCTGGTAGGAGTAGTTTGTTCAAGTTCCTGACTTGATGTTAGAATGAACAGTTAAAAACCACTCTGTTTTTATTATTGTGCTGCATTATGTGATGTGGGATGTACCAGTCTTCAACGGATTTCTCCAGTACTTCAGGCTGTAACTTCAGTATGTATCCAGCATCCTCCAATTTCTTCATTTCAGCCTTACATGTGTCTGCTTGGTCAGGATTTTTAGCAAGTCTCTTTTCTATGTTTCTGAGAAGTGGTTGAGGAGTAGCATGCAGGGGTTTTGTGCCTTTAATGCGGAGCATTGGGGTAGCATATCTAAGTACTCCGCTAACTTGAGCTCTGACGGTCTTTTCTTCAAGGGTGCACAAAAGCCTCACTATCTTGTTGGGACCTTATCACTATCTTTGTTGCTCCAATATGGAAGAACATCAAGTTGCCAGAGCTTCTCAACTTGTTGATGCAACTCAATGGTGGGAGACTGAAATGAGATGAGATGACATTGTTGTGTGTCTGATCCTGGGTTCACTCCTTCCGCAGGGCCCTGTAGTGTCCAACCTAAGCGAGTTCTGACTGCTGCTGGGCCACCTTTACTCCCCAAGGGGACCGGTTCAGTGGGAGTGATTAAATGTGGGAAATGTGGGAAGTCAGACCCAATCAGGAGAAGTGGCTGAACTGTGTTTATTGTTTGAAGTGGCAAATCTTGCAGATGTTTGTATTTTCTCTGAAGAGAAGCAGTGGGTTGACTGTGTTCTGCAAGGTTTAGAGATGTAGCTGTGAAAGCCCGGTTGATCCAAAATGTATTTGCTGGTTGAGTTACAGGGGAGACAGAGAACGAAACTGCATGGCAATGGATGACCCTTGAGTCTTTTTTCACTGTGTGGAGTACAAGAGCTTCAGACTCCCCTTCCAAACCAAGCTCATGTGCTGCACTGTGGAGCACTGTGGATCGCTCTGAACCATCATCCAGAAGAGCAAAGGCTTCCATACTTTTGTTCCCATTACTCAATCAGACCTTGGCTATTTTGAAAAGCACTTTATGCTTGGTTAGGGAACGTCCAACATAAAATCCACACTGCTTGTTAGACATGCACCCACAGTGGTTCCCTGGTCTGGGGGTTTCCCCTTCTCTGTGGTCTCCTATTTTTTCTGCCACTTTTTATTTACATCATATAATATCAGCAGGTGCCTACGTCCACAGGTTTTACAGGTTGCCTTGAGAGTACATTTGGCAGACTGATGTCCTCTTCCACAACGCCAGCAGCGGTTATTTGTTTTGATCCACAGCACTTTCTGTTCCTTTGTAAGCTGCTGAAAGTTATGACAACCGTACAGGAAATGACTGGGATGGTCACAGTAGGGATAGTAGGGTTTATTCTTGACTTTCTCAGGAGTAATGGCATTTTGTGTCAGCTCAGAAACTTTGGTCTCTCTTGATTTCCCAGCACTGAGCAGTAATGCTGTAGTTCCTGAAGCCACCTTTTTGTCCCTTTCTGTGCCTCTTTTCTTTTGGCTGCCTCGGCAGGAATAAAAAATCTGGTGTCATCTTCATAAACCTGCATTTCAAAATCCAGCCATTCTCCAAGATCATACAGAATTGGGATTGGAACCTTACTTGGATAAATTCTTCTTCTGAAACTGCTTCTAAGCTCGTGTGGAAACTTGCTTAGCAATCTGGAAACGTGAGATCCACACTGGAGTTCAATACTGCCTTCTCTTCCTAGTTGCTCTAACATGCCCAACAGAGAACGTATTCATAGGGCGTATATGTCTGGGCCATCCATCAGTTCTGCTATTCGTGCTAAGGCAAGCTGATGTGGCTGGCCAAACTGCATGAACAGGGCGTCCATTGTGTCAGTGAAAGGATGTGGAGAGTTGCAAAAAGAATCTGCTATAAGGAGAGCTTCTTCTAGCTTGAGATGATCTGTTAGACCCTGATATTTAAAATATTCAGAAGCACCAGCTGGCAGAATGTTATCAAGACCAATCCTAAGCCTGGAGAACTCACGTGGGTCTGGATGCACAAAATAGGGTATAGTTGGAGCACTATATGTACTTCCATGTTTAGGTGTAGAATGTGAGCTTTGGACCATTCTAGAGTCATAAGGATCTTCTCTTTCAAACAAAGCAGAAAATATGTGTGCTCTAACCTGGAGATTCTAGATGGGACTGACCTTCTTGGAGCTGGCACTGGAGGTGTAGAGGTCCTTATTTTCGCTGAACTTCGTGGTGCAGGAACTGGAGCTGCTGATAGGCTTTCTGACACACTCTCTTGACATATTCTATTCCCATACCTGTAGCCTCGGTCTGAATGATGCACATGCTGATCTTCGTGAGGGACAGTAGACTCGTCTCTTATGCTTGCGGAAAGTGAATGTTGCTCTATTTCTTCCCTCCTCGCTTTCTGTAGTGTGTGAATCCTTGGCTTTGGGACAGGAAATGCTGCTGAGTGTACATTATGTGTTGGTGAAGCAAAAAAGTTATCTTCAGCCTCGCTCGCTGTGAGTTTCTCCATTTTGTGTTCCATCACCTTCAACGTCTCCAGGACTGTGGACAGCTGTTACTGAGGAATTTAAAGGTGCTAAACTCATGAAATACATAAAGAAACGATACACAAACTCCATTCTCTCCGGCTCATAGACAAACAGGAAGACATTTAATGCACATCTGCGGATTCACACATCACATTTTCATCGTCTCATTTTCATCGTCTCAGAATCCAAAATGTCTTGTCTCTTACTTCTGACATCAGGGTTTTACACCATTCCAGCCCTACTGTTGTGTATTAGAAAGCTTTGACCAATGGCGTTACCGAACCTTGCTTGCGTAGCAATTATGGCTCCGTCTTACACTGGATGTGTGTTGGAAGTTCCAAGAATTAGGGGTTGACCTCGTGGAAGTTATATCTGCTCCATCAGAAGAACTATTAGTCAAGTTGTTAGTTCTTTTTCTGTCCAAACAAAGATTATTTCCCAGTCCTGGCCGACTTCTTCGCACGCAAGCAGGAAAAGACGTTTGCCAGAAGTTTCTTGCACAAGAACTTAACCTTTCCCTCTTTGGTGATTGCTTATTCCACATCTCTCCAATCTGAATTCCTTTCTGACTTCTAGGTCAGATTGACACAGTACATTTCTTTTCAGTCAAAACATATCTTAATGTGAATCAACCAACATGACTTTTAACTATTAATATAATTATATTCCTCTACACTGTGCTGCTGTTTGTTGCAGCTCCTGCAATTCCCTCCTCATCTCATTGTTATTGTGAAATAGATTATCTCTATCTCTTGTGAGCTCCAAAATAGCTTCACGTTGGGACTGATTTTCTTTCCATAAACACTCTTTTTTCTCTCCTAGCTTCATCAGCATCTTCCCACTGATCCAACATTTTCCAAAGCTTAGGACTAGGTTGCTGGCTGATGGGTGCACTGTAATGATCTTTGGCATCTGAATCGCTGATATCAGATAGGAGTATCTGTGCCCTAGAAGCAGGCTGATGCACAGGCTGACTAAAATCCAGCGTATAATCTGCTATGTAATTTCGTGGACGTGTAATTTGTCTGGGTCTTACCACAGGCTGCATCTTGGGTTCTTCCTCTCCAACCGGAGTACTTGTCGCCATGTCCTCCAGTATTTCCTTAACCAGCTTGAAGGACCAAATTGAGCGAAAGGGCGTGGTGATTTGTATCAGAAAAAACTCCAGGCATTCGTTCAAAGATGTGGCGTGCTTTTATTATCGCTCAACTTACAATTCTTGATGCAAATGAAACTAAACGATCAGCAAACATCACACTTATAACTCCTCTTTGATAATACAGTTGGTAAGCTGTTGAACTACTGCAAAACTACTACTACAAAAAACCAGTTCTAGAAACGCAAATTTACACGTGTGCAAATGATTATTATTTGCACATGTGCAAACGACTGCACCACATGTGCAGTGGTTTTTTTATAGAGAAAACTACTGCGCATCTTGGAGTACCGCGTGCGAATGAAAGGGGGAGGCGACGCGTAACACTGGTAATAAAATCACATAGTAAGTCACGTTATTGCTTTGATTTTAATTGATATGATTAGAATCCACTGAACACAAAGATTTTAAGATATAAACTGGACAATACGCTGGCAGTTTAGTGACATGTCCACAGTTGTGGTCTTGACCGGTCTTGAAATAAAATCCCGAGGCCTGAGACAAAACCGAGACCAAATGCGGTCGAGTCCGAGACAAGACCGAGACCATCAAAAAGTGGTTTCAAGACCAAGACCTTGACTTGAGTACTACAACACTACTACTGACGCAGACAAAGTCAAATTCGCTAAACAAAGGTTGTTTGAACATGGGGATAAACCAGGTAGATTCCTATCATACAAAACACGGAAGTCCACCCAAACAATTGTTTACATTTCTGGGTTCCTGTTCTATAGACCCAGAGAAAATAAATAAGTAGATGCAGCTTTTTTTTTATTCTACAAAAATATGTACCAATCTGAGCAATGTGACAACTCTCAATCTTTAATGGAAACATTTTTCTCACAAATCAAGCTGCCCAATTTACCAGATGAAAAAAAGAAAGACATCCATCCATCCATCCATCCATCCATCCATTTTCTTCCGCTTCATCTGAGGTCGGCTCGCGGGGGCAGCAGCTTCAGAAGGGAGGCCCAGACTTCCCTCTCCCCGGCCACTTGTTCCAGCTCCTCCGGGGGGATCCCGGAGGAGCCAACCAAGAAACATAGTCCCTCCAGCGTGTCCTGGGTCTTCCCCGGGGCCTCCTCCCGGTGGGACGTGCCTGGAACGCCTCACCAGGGTGGCGTCCAGGAGGCATAGTGACCAGATGGCCGAACCACCTCAACTGGCTCCTCTTGACGTGAAGGAGCAGCGGGTCTACTCTGAGTCCCTCCCGGATGACCAAGCTTCTCACCCTAACTCTAAGGGAGAGCCCAGCCACCCTACGGAGAAAACCCATTTCAGCCACTTGTATCCGGCACCTCATTCTTTCGGTCATGACCCAAAGCTCATGACCATAGATGAGGGTAGGAACGTAGATCGACTGGTAAATCGAGAGCTTCGGTTTTTGACTCGGCTCTCTTTTCACCACGACGGACCGGTACAGAGCCTGCTTCACTGCAGATGCTGCACCAATCCGCCTGTCGATCTCCCGCTCCCTTCTTCCATCATTCTTGGACAAGATCCCGAGATACTCAAACTCCTCCACTTGGGGCAGGACACACCCCCCCGACCCGAAGAAGGCACTCTACCCTTTTCCGGCTCAAGACCATGGCCTCGGATTTGGAGGCACTGATCCTCATCCCAGCCACTTCACACTCGGCTGTGAACCGCTCCAGTGAGAGCTGCAGATCATAACCTAATGAAGCCAATAGGACCACATCATCCGCAAAAAGCAGAGATGCGATCCAAAGGCCACCAAAACGGATCCCTGCAACACCTTGGCTGCACCTATAAATTCTGTCCATAAAAGTAATGAACAGAATCAGTGACTCAACCCTGGTGGAGTCCAACTCTCACTGGAAACAAGCCCGACTTAGTGCCAGCAATGCGGACCAGACTCTGACACCTGTCATACAGGGACCACTAAAGGGGCAGGTGCTCAAAAAAAGGGCACATCTAACCGTATTCTAGGATA
>NW_015115282.1:51512-56284 GCF_001443285.1 Poecilia latipinna
TTTAATTTAAGAAAAAGTTTTTTAAACCAAACCTTTTGTTTTAAAAAAAAGAAATCATTACAATTCCAAAAGTTTTGATTACAATTTTATTTTCCTTAACAGAGGTTATTTAATTTTTTCATTGAATAATTCCATCCATCCATTTTCTAACATCCTTGTCCTTTAGTGGGGTTGGGAGGGTTGCTAACGTTCCGGGCGAGAGGCGGGGTACACCCTGGAAGGTTGCAAGTCTGTCGCAGGGTAACACAGAGGCAGACAGGAAACACAACCATGCACACACACACTCACATCTAGGAAGAAATTAGAGAGGCCAATTAACCTGACAGTCATGTTTTTGAACTGTGGGAGGAAGCCGGAGTACCCGGAGAGAACTCACGCATGCACAAGGAGAACATGCAAACTCCATGCAGAAAGACCCCGGGCCTGGAATCAAACCCAGAACCTTCTTGCTTGAATAATTGTGAAACAAATTTAACTTCATACTCTGCGAACCAGACCCTAAACTTAAAGTCTGGATTGAGTTTTTTCCCCTTCATTAATGACACGCTTTTATTGGACAGGAGCAGCTTGATTGATTATTACATACATTTATATCTATAATGGTAGTTCAGGGTGAGTTATTTTTAATTCTTAATGAATATCCTTGTTGGACTTTTATTTAAGTGCTGTTCTCCTTCAAGATACATTTACCCAACACTAGAATAAATACAATGTACATTATGCAACAAAGGAAATTAGAAGACATATGTCCGTCATGTGTCACGGGAAAATGGTCAAAGGTAACAAGCTGACCGGAGGGCTTATTACCAAATAAGAGGGCTTATTTGTATTTATTTTTTTTTGTCAGAAGAGGGCTTCGGAAATAATACAAAAAAAATAAAAAAATAAATAAATACAAAATAAAAATTTGACCAAAAGGACACTTGAGGGCAAGGAGCAAAAGGGGCAGGTGCTCAACCCCCCCCCCCCTCTGCACGTGCCTGCCAGTACCCCATACTCCCAGAGGACCCCCCACAGGGCACCCCGAGGGACGCAGTCTAACGCCTTCTCCAAGTCCACAAAACACATGTAGACCAGTTGGGCGAACTCCCATGCACCCTCCAGGACCCTGCTGAGGGTGTAGAGCTAGTCCAGTGTTCCACGACCAGGACGAAAACCACACTGCTCTTCCTGAATCCGAGGTTCGACTATACGACGGACCCTCCTCTTCAGGACCCCTGAATAGACCTTACCAGGGAGGCTTAAGAGTGTGACCCCCCTGTAATTGGAGCACACTCTCCGGTCCCCCTTTTTGAACAGGGGGACCACCACCCCAGTCTGCCAATCCAGGGGAACTGCCCCTGATGTCCATGCGATATTACAGAGTCGCGTGAGCCAACACAACCCTACAACATCCAGAGCCTTAAGGAACTCCGGGCGGATCTCATCCACCCCCGGGGCCCTGCCACCGAGGAGCTTTTTGACCACCTCGGCGACCTCGTCCCCAGAGATTGGAGAGCCCAACCCAAAGTCCCCAGGCTCAGCTTCCTCAACAGAAGGCATGTTGGTGGGATTGAGGAGGTCTTCTAAGTATTCTGCCCACTGGCCCACAACGTCTCGAGTTGAGGTCAGCAGCACACCAACTCCACTATAGACAGTTTTGGTGCTGTACTGCTTCCCCCTCCTGAGACTCCGGAAGGTGGACCAGAATTGCCTCAAAGCCATGCGGAAGTCTTTCTCCATGGCCTCTCCAAACTCATTTTTGCCTCAGCAACCACCTGAGCCGCATGCCGCTTCGCCTGCCGGTACCCATCAGCTGCTTCTGGAGTCCCACAGGCCAAAAAGGCCCAATAGGACTCCTTCTTCAGCCTGACAGCATCCCTCACCGAAGGTGTCCACCAAGAAAGATCTAAGTGCAGAAATATCGGAGAGAGAGAGTTGGAAAGAGCCATCAGATCCCTCCACGGAGAGAAAGCAATGGGCCCCGATGGCTTCGGAATTCTACAAAGTATTTATGGATCTGCTTGTCAATGCCCTAAGAGGAAACAGGACTAAATTTGATATTTTATTCCTTAAAAATAAAATGATAAGCAAAAAGGTTTTGGAGACAACATGTCTGCTCATCTTTTAAGCTCATTACTGTGAGTAAAATTCTGAAGAATACAATTAAACTGTTCATTTTGAATTATGTTTTATTCATATCAATAGTTGTCTCACTCTTGTGTGATAGACTTCTCCTTGTCTTTCTGTTTCCCCTAGCTGAGAGAGGGCAGTCACATCTGGAAGATGCATATGGTGAAAGGTCATGAGGGTCTTGGAATACAAATAACAGGGGGACGTGGCTCCAAGCGCTCTTCTCATGGAATTATTATCACTCATATAGAGAAAGGGGGTGCTATTCACAGGTAACAGTAATTCCAAATAATTTGTAAATTGTTCCATACACATGTAATATGAGTTTTCATGACAAATTCTTGATGAATAATGTAAAATCTAAAAGTTCTTTAAACTGACAAAAAATGTCCCATTTATATTGGAGTTAGGGACATTAAGTTGTACTACTACTACTGCGCCACTGTGCAACCCCCCTTGTCCCTAGTGGGGTTAGGAGGGGTGCTGGTGCCTATCTCCAGCGAACATTTCAGGCGAGAGGCGGGGTTCACCCTGGACAGGTCACCAGTCTGTCGCAGGGCAACACAGAAACAGACAGGACAAACAACCATGCACACACACATTCGCACCTAGGGAGAATTTAGAGAGACCAATTTACCTGACAGTCATGTTTTTGGACTGTGGGAGGAAGCCGGAGTACCCAGAGAGAACCCATGCATACACAGGGAGAACATGCAAACTCGGTGCAGAAAGACCCTGGGCCGGGAATCGAACCCAGGACCTTCTTTGAACCTAGGAAGTTGCACAGTGTTACCTTCTGCGCCACTGTGCAACCCCAAATGTTAAATATCAAATTTATAATTTATCATCCATGCCATAATTGTCTGGTTTACACTACCTATAATTGTGCCAATGTCATTTTCAGATATTTATATCGTCAAGTAAAAAATAATCAATATACAACCTTTTTCAGTAAATATTTTAATTATTTACACTTTTAAATTAATTCAGTTAATATCACTTCACTATTGTACAATTGTACAATTTTTAAATAAACATAAGCCATTGAAAAATGTGTGTAATGTTTGTAATTTTCATATGGGTTTAGTTATCACATACAAATATTTATTTAGCATAGTTTTAAGTATCAAATTGTGTGAAACTCTTTGTTTTAGCCTAATTTTTATTGAAGAAATTGTGCCACTGCAAAAGTGAATCCTCACTATTTTCATTCAAGAAAAATGCATGTTTGTATGAGTTTCAGGGATGGACGTCTTCATGTTGGTGATGAATTGCTGATGGTTAATGGTCAGTCTCTAGTGGGTCTCACACACCAAGAGGCTGTTTCCTTTCTTCGCTCCACTACTGGTCTTGTCCAATTGGTGGTATCAAGTCAGGTAAATGCATGCACTCACACAAATATAAATTAACACACACACACACACACACACACACACACTTTGCTTAGGTGACTGCTTGGGGATGACACACTCATTACACATCGAGTCATTTAGACCAGTGGTTCTTAACCTGGGTTCGATCGAACCCCAGGGGTTCGGTGAGTTGGTCTCAGGGGTTCGGCGGAGCCTCTGCTGCAGAGGTAAAGACAGTTGTGTAAACTTGTGATGACGCCCCATTTTGCCATCACTTGCTGCAAAGGATCACGTTACATTGCTTAGCCAATCAGTGCTGCGGAGGAGCACGTACCCCCCCTCCCCTCAACAGTTTCCAGCAGCGCAGGCGATATTTTACTTATTAGAAGGGTTCAGTGAATGCGCATATGAAACTGGTGGGTTTGGTACCTCAAAAAAGGTTAAAAACCACTGTTTTAGACTGGTCATTGTTAGAATAACCAGTCAGTCATGTCTAATCAGCGGACGCACTCATGGCTGCGTGCACCCGCTGATACTTTTGGGGGTACGCAGTACCCCTCCGTACCCCCTTACTTTCACCCCTGTCTCTAACTCCAATATGAATGGGAAAAAAATTTTTTGTGTCATTTTAAAGCACTTTTAGATAGTGGAAAATGGTAAAAGATGTTTTATTTTCCAGGTCTACACAATAAAGTGCTGATTTCAGTGTAAAAAAGCATCTCCCGAGAAGCAGCATTCTTGATACAGACAGGAAAATAGAATTTTCTTTGGAGATTAGACATTTGTTGAGGTCATAATAGGAAGTGGGGAACCTTGAAAAGAACGTGTTAGATGCTATGATGGTTTGTGCTGTCTGAAAGTCAAAGTAGTAGAACCATGTTGATGTACATACAGTAAAACAAACCAGTGGTGGAAATTAGCACCCGCCACTGGCTAAATGCGGGTAGAAGTATGAAGTGGCGTGTAAATTGGAGCATCGGACACTGTAGCGAGTTGACAATTTGAACAGTTAAAAAAAGCTGCATTCAGTTTGAACTTCTGCCCAGGGGAGGACTGACTGTGTGGAGTACAGACTGATGCACATACTGTATATGGGACGGACTTAGGCTGTCACAATTTAACAAAAAAAAAATCAAATATAATTTTTATCGACAAGGACAGCCCAGGTCGATGTTTTTTGATGAACATTGGGCTTATCCAGTGAAATTCCTCAGTCCTCCTTGGCCCGCCTCTCTCTACCGAGACACTTTCAAAATGTTGAATTTAACTCTGTAGGATTTGACTGAACACTTCCAAATTTGCTGTGTA
>NW_015115282.1:59831-64027 GCF_001443285.1 Poecilia latipinna
GGGCCAGGAATCGAACCCAGAACCTTCTTGCTGCAAGGCAACAGCTCTACCAACTGTGCAGCCCAGAGTTAAGAATAAATCATGTGTTTTATGTCATTTGCTTGTACTAGTGGGGCTTGTAATTGAAAGAAAAAAACACTGGCTGGTGAAATGTCTGAGTGGCCAGTAAAAAATCACTGGCCACTCTCCAGGGCATGTTTCATTGCAAACTGTTTGTAATGCTACTTCTACAGTCATCCCCAGAGCAGAACTTCACATTTCAAATTCATTGGAATCTTTATCATCTGCTTTTGTGTTCAAAATACAAAATACACATGGATTTTTTTTCTATGTAATATGCATGTTTTTTTCGTGTCCCTGCAGGAGGAGTCAAAAGTGGATTTTGAACTCTTTCCCTCCACAAGCCTTCCGGACCTCATCAGCACCTGCAGATCTTCTTCATCCCTGTTTCAGGCTGCACCCCACTGCTTTTCCCAGACTTTCAGTAGCACCACTGGTCTTAACAATTCTTCCCTGGTAAACTCAGATTATTTAACATATAGTGGAAGTTTATTGTCATAGTACGAAAATCACAGAAATAACCTGCATTTCATTATTCTAAATGAGAATTTGTTTTCAATAAGTCTCCTGGTTAATCAAGGTTTTTAAAAAGCGTTGCAGTGTTGACTCTATAGAAAACCACTACCAACATTGACTCAGAGTAATGGTGCCGAAGGCAGGTATGCAGTTGAACACTTTGAGTATAGTTTCTTTGAGAAAACCCCCAAAGGCTATCTAGAACATTTCTATACTTTCTAACAAAGTAGGATTATGAAAACTGCAGGGCATGTTTTCCTGGACAGATCTTTCTCTGTCATATAGTTTTATCTTTAAAAATTTTAGTTGAAATAAAACACTTTGTACAATTTTATTTTATGTAATTCTATTTTTTATATTACTATTAACTGGATAACTGGAGCAGCATGTTTAGCTAGGGAACTGATTTTTTTTTTTTTTTTTAGTACTAATTTCTATGTCATTATAATATCAAAAACACACGATTTCACTATTAAGTGATTTGTTTTTACAATAATATATATTTGATAATGTATGTAGAAATTATTATTTTATTGATAGAAATAAAAAACAAAATTGCTCTTGGGGGCCCCTGGTGGCCGCGGTAGGTACTGCACGCTTCGCCGGTAACATGAGCTGCCGTGCAATGAGCAGAGCGCATCCAAACATCCAAAGCTCCGGCCAGAAGTTAAGTAAGCACAACAATGTCTCAAAAAATAACTTATTCTTCAGGGAGGGAGAAAAGAAAGAGGAAGAATAGAAAAAAGCCAAGATAAAGGTTTGTTTTAATGTGCCTTGGTAATGTAATGTAATGTAAAAAAATTTTAAAGCTGCTAATAGAAAATTTGCTTGATAGCTAACTGGAACGGTCCAGTTCAACAGCCAGACATTTATGTCTTTGTGTTTGTGTGAAACTGAGTTTAAACTTTAAATGAGTCGATTATCATGGTTGGCTCTGTATATTTCTGAGGTATTTTTGGCTTCAAAACACGTGTTTGATGACAATAATTAAAACTTCTCAATGTTTGATATTGTCTAGCAAAATGTTTTTACATCAGGCTATATAGCTGCTACATCGATGAACTACTCTATGCTGTAGTAAGTTGAGCATATGTTGTTTGCTGCTGAGTATAATAATTTTGTAGCTAAAACAAACATTATTTTTACATCAACTTGTAAGTTATGTGAAACTTCTGTTAAAATCATTTGAAGGCTCAGAATCAGTCCAGTACCAATCCACATTCCAGGGAAGAAAGACTCACCTGGTGGTGTAAATTAAAATTTTAGCTATTGGAGTAAAGCTTAAGAGGAATTTATTTAATCAAAGAATGCCATGAATGTATGTGTATGTATTCCATCTTAAGTTGGGCTGCACCGATTGCAGTTTTCTGGCCTATCCCTGGCTACTGATCTTTAAAAAGCTTGACCTGCAATTTTGATTTTAACTGATAAGAATTTTTTTGTCTGAAATCTTCCTAAATATAGCAAGAAAGTCACTGAGTTGGCAACAGTGGGGTGAATATTGTTAACTGCAAATGTTCAGACCTGACCTGTTGGGCCAGTCTGTCAGTCAAACTTCTCACTGCAGAGCAGAAGAAGACAGAGGCTGATTTATAAATCTGTGCTGACGAAGATAAGATTAGGGGATAAGATGGGCTTCACATGTAAGTATCGGCCAATCATCATCCCCCAAAATTAAGGAAATCGGCGCCCAGAAATCAACTGGTCGATAAATCAGTTGGCCAATACATGTATCCTATTTTATACATGTATATAATGTAAACAGCACTGTCAGAGATCCAATAAGTTTGTAGCAGGTGTGTGAATGATCTAATGATCGGACTGCTGATTGCAGCCAGTCCACATTGTTAGCAGAACTAGAGGACCCCAAAACCAAATTTCGCTTCGGCCCCTGCATCCTGATTTGTTCCTGGGCCAGAACATTACCAAAACATTTATTTATTATTAAAAATAAATATGATATACATTATTGTTGAACAATTTAGAGAAAAGCTGTGTGTTATTGCAGTTATCACCGCTGGAGAACCTAGAGGAGTTCAATCAGGGGAAGGCATCAGAAACATCCTGCTGCAGTTCTACACCTATGAAGCTATCTTGCCAATCCCAAGGTAAATAGATACTTTTCATCCATCCGTCTATCTGTGTATCCAACCATCCATCCATCATAAGTGGAAGGTGGAACATAAGTTCTTTACATAAACAGTTTAGAACTTTTTAAGACCAAAATGTACTTTTTCTCTCACCAGCCAGCTGAGATGTACCACATGACAAAGATATAAAAATTGTAAATGAAACTCTATTGACTTATTTTATTAATAATTATAAACTGATAGAAAATCTAATGCACTTTCTTCCTCAGTGAGATTCTGACACTGGAAGGAGGTTGCTAGTTTCTCAGTCATAAGCTAGTTGCAAAGCTGAAGACACCAGGTGTCTGTCAGTTATAGTTGATCTGAAATTTGGTTTCAGGACCTCAATATGAGAAATTGCAGACTGACAAGAGGAACCAAAAAGCACATCTTCTGAAGTTGGAATATTTTTTCTCCAACTACAGATTCCAGAGGTGACACCTCAAGCCAGATGTTGGACAGGATTTTACTTCAATGTTACGTATGAAATTTAGCTCCTCATTTTCCAAAGCATAGCTATGCAGGTTAAAAAAGTTTCTCAGTTTGGAGAACGTCTCATCAACATCAATGTTACTACTAAATAACAGACTAAAATAAAAACCAGCAAAGCGCCTTTCAGACTCTGTGCTCAAGCAACATGCCAGAGAGCACCAAACTATCCATCCATCCATTCATCCATCTTCTTCTGCTTGGGTTGGGTTGGGTCGTGGGGGTAGCAGCCTAAGTAGTGAGGCCCAGACTTCCCTCTACCAGCTCCTTTGGGGGAATCCCAAGGCGTTCCCAGCCCAGCCGAGAAACATAGTCCCTCCAGCGTGTCCTGGGTCTGTTCCGGGGTCTTTTCCCGGTGGGAAACCTCACCAGGGAGGTATCCAGGAGGCATCCTGACCAGATGTCAACTGACTCCTCTTGACGTAAAGGAGTAGCGGCTCTATTCTGAGTCCCTTCCAGATGACTGAGCTTCTCACCCTATCTCTAAGGGAGAGCCCAGACACCCTACAGAAAAAACTCATTTTGGCCTCTTGTATTCGTGAGCTTGTTATTTCGGTCATGACCCAAAGCTCACGATCAACCGATAAATCGAGAGCTTCGCTTTTTGACTCGGCTGTCTCTTCACCACAACAGACCGGTACAGCGCCTACTTCGCTGCAGACTTGACAATCCATCTGTCGATCTCCCGTTCCATTTCTCCCTCATTCGTGACCAAGATCCTGAGATACTTAAAACTCTTCCACTTGAGGCACGACATCTCCCCTGACCCTGAGAAAGCACTCTACCCTTTTCTGGCTCCAGACCATGGCCTCGAATTTGGAGGCACTGATCCTCATCCCGGTCGCTTCACACTCGACTGCGAACCACTCCAGCGAAAGTTGCAGATTACAACCTGATGAAGCCAGTAGGACCACATAATCTGCAAAGAGCAGAGATGCGATCCTAAGGCCACCAAAACAGATCCCCTCAACACCTTAGCTGTGCATAGAAATTCTGTCCATG
>NW_015115282.1:67353-69585 GCF_001443285.1 Poecilia latipinna
AAAACAGATCCCCTCAACACCTTAGCTGTGCATAGAAATTCTGTCCATGAAAGTAATGAACAGAATTGGTGACAAAGCCTTGGCGGAGTCCAACTCTTCCTCAGGTGGCAGCAGTTGGGTGGAGTCAGTGGACGAGGATGAGCTGTTTGTGGAGAGCAGCATTAGCGGCAGTGAAGTGGCAGAGAAACCTCTATCTTTGGTCAACGTAAATTCTCCTTACCTCATCAGCTGGATGAGAGTCATCAGCTAGAGTCAGACAGGTTACTGAGTCTCTCACACAACATAAAACCAGGGGTGAAAGTATGGTTGGGTACTGCGTACCCCTAAAAGATTTAGCGGGGGTATGCAGTACCTGCAAGAGAGGGGAGCGGCTGTCTGCTGTAAAGAATCATTGGGTTCACTGTGCAGCTGTGAGTTCACCCACTAAACAGCCGTGACTGATTAGTTTTTCAAGAGCAATCTAAAACACGACTTAATGAGTTAATAAGTCGCCTTTTTCCCCATTTTATATTGTTTCTGAACTGTTCGTGCTTTGCTAGAGCAGGGGTGCAACATGTCGATCTCGGCATTAGGTGACAAACTGAACACTGCCAGGACGCTGAGACCAGCACTTCCGCCTCTGGCTCGCTTATCAAAAAGTTTGTAACTTTATTAAAGAACAAAAAAAAAAATCAAGACTCTGCCAGATGTTCTCAGCAGACCCTCACGATACGTTTGGGCCTGCCAGATCTGACCAGCATCCTCCCCCACCACCGAAGCCAACTCACCACCAGATAGTACTCGGTGGACAATTACGCACCTCTCTTCTCCCGAGTGTCCAAAACATGTGACCGCAGATCCGGTGAAATGACAACAAAGTTGATCATTGAACTGCGGCCTGAAGTGTCCTGGTGCCAAGTTCACATATGGACACCCCTATGCTTCAACATGGTGTTCGTTATGGACAATCCATGACGAGCACATAAGTCCAGCAACATATATATATTTTTTATATTAGGCAATTCACATAATTATCGCAGTAGAAGCCACTTGCTTGTTAAATACTTCATAAAATATATTTCTCCTATTTGATGTTTATTGTCAATGACATATACTTGCAAACAAACAAGGTAATTAGTCCAATTTTGTCATTTATTGAATGTTCAGAAATTACAGTGTTTGCAGTGCACCACAGCAAAGGTCAACAACCCTGAACAAGTGATCACCTCAAAACCACTCCTATCTATTTACGCTCTCACTCTTTGTCACTTAACCACACCCGTTGCCATGGCGATTGACATATTGAGCACCCTTCTGTAGATCCATGAGAAGGGTACCTATGCCCTATCACATTTCTCAAGTTACCTTTTTGGACACTTAAAACGTTTGAAAAAGAAAAAACATCTCAATCAATACAGAATGACTCCAACATGTTGCCTCCCTGAATGATGCAATTCTAGAATGTTATAATTATTATATTTAATTATGTTGAGTTTGATTATTTCTGTACAAAATACAAAATTGTATTTATTCTTCCTCAGGTGGCAGCAGTTGTCTGGAATCAGTGGGCGAGGATAATGAGCTGTTTGTGGAGAACGTCATCAGCGGCGGTGAAGTGGCAGAGAAACCTTTATCTGGTCGACGCAAACACTCCTTACCTCATCAGCTGGATAGTGCTAGAGTCAGACAGGTTACTGAGTCTTTCACACAACATAAAACTGAAGATGTTAGGATGAACATACAAGGTTTACTTCTCTTCTAGATAGTACAGGTTGTGCTCTAGTGTTCTGTAAAAGACCAGGATCCTTATGTTACACCTCCTTTTAGAGATATTGGTTTCCTCAGTTCAGCTCAATTTGTTAATATGGTGTCAATGCACAACACACTGGTAGGTTAATAGGTGAAGGGGGCTTATATAAGGAAAGTTACTTTACATTATCACAGCACGTTGTTATGGGCACCAGATCTTGTTGAGCAAAATCACACAGACACTGGAATATCCTGTACTTTACAACATCACAAAAGTTTGCTTTGTAACTTGCAGAAATTGTTGAAGCCACATGTTTAGACTGCAATGGCTTTTCTTGCTTCTACAGTGTATTGCAATACAAATATAGTTTATGTGACACTACAGCAGTCCCGAGCGGTCAGGGAAGCTAGGTGAGGAAAAGCCTTACCCAGTGTTGTGGTCAAGACCACCTAACCCGAGACCAAGACAAGACCAAGACCAGAGTGTATCGAGACCGAGACAAG
>NW_015115282.1:74157-74842 GCF_001443285.1 Poecilia latipinna
CATTTGAATCAAGACATGTTAAGTTTTAAAACTAGCTTATTTTAAATTTATTTTCTCAACAGTTCCCTCTTTTAATCTCTTAATAGAGATTACACTCTAAAATATAAATTTAAAATATACTATGCGATAGAATAAGCCTAAATTCAGAAACACCATATTATAGCTGATAAATTACGCCCCTCTTTTTGCATGCAACCTTCTACATAACATTTGTTGTTAAAATGTTGGCATATTCATTGCACATAAAATCAGACAGCAAAATCATATAAAGGATTCAAATCCTAAAATAAATGTTCAAAATCATCTAGCCCATAGTCATGTCTTACCAAAAAGATGATGCATAAATTTATCAATGCTTAACAGAAACCTTATCACAAATCTTAATGTTATACTTAAAATGATGTTTTAGAAAAGTCAATCGTATTCCTGATACAAATAGGATGTTACACAAATATTTGTCCAAAATTATCCATGCAATAAATGAGCAAGTTAGATACAATATACTGCATATAAAAACTTACAAACTATCAATAAACTTCCAGTTGAATAGTTTTTGTACAATTTTTTCTTTTTTTTTTTTTAACATATCTTCATTTTGTGTCCGTGTTTCTTGATGCTCCTTGAAGTAAGATGAGTTCATTGGCACGTCGTAGATGAAAGATGAAAACTTGGTAATAAGAAAAAT
>NW_015115282.1:76135-77882 GCF_001443285.1 Poecilia latipinna
TCCAAACTACAAATTTGCTTATTAGATCAATTCCATTCATTTCCCCCTGTTTCTATAACAGAACAAATGTTCTGTCATAGAAAACAATAAAAATCCCATACAACTCATTGAGATGAGATCTGCTAGCACTGCTAACCTTAGCATCATATAACACAGTTGGATGCAATTCAAAGATGGTGTCCCAGACGCTGTTACAATCTGCACACCTCAATCGAAGAATTTAATGTTTGATTAAATTTATGAAATCAACACAGAACTTGGTGTCATTAGCTCAGTAAGCTCTATCGACACTCATCAATCCACTTTAGAACCTTCATTTTAAATTCCATATAAATTTAAATTTAGTTTTCACTGAATGGTAGCCACTGTACTATGCAAATAAAATTTAGATCATCTTCCTTAGTAGATGAAGCGTAACACACTATGAAATTCAGCTATGGTTAAGAAAAACTTTTGTAATTCCAATAGTTAGTCCCTGCCCATTCTTTTCAGGCAGGAAGGAAAAAACACATTAGCATTTTGTGAGACAAACAGAGTGAATCATGGAGGAAGTTAATGCATTTCCGAGAAATGCAGAGTCGCAACAGTTGGTTCACACCAACCCTAAAACTGCATTGTAAAACCTCTGACACCAGGAAATAGGATGTCCTCAACACATTAGCATTTTACTGCAGGGGTTCAGGACGTGAAGGCAACAGGGTGCATATGTGCTATAACTAAATTAAGGAGAAAAAAATGGCATCACACACTAAAAAAAAATTAAAAGAACTTATTCACCACTACCAAGTTTTGTTGGCACCCATTTTGTCTCCAACCTGCAGATCGAAGGGAACCCCAGGAGTGGGCTTTGGCGCTCAGGTCACATGATCAGAGGTGAGAATCCAGGATCAAACATGAGAACACACAACAGGACCACTGCTGAGCGACTTGCCATGCCCCATTTCTTTATCTGCTGAATCAGAAGGTGTCCAGAGTAGCAGTCATTCCCGCAGTGCAGAAACATCTGGATACAGTCCCTCTTTGATGAACTTTGGTCAGCCTTTCGTAGTCGACAAAGCAGGACGTAGAAACACAGCAGATCAGTCATCCTCTGAAACCCCCGTCTGGGTTTGGACAAAAGGCTTAGATCTTTGTGGTCCCGACTCCCTGCTGATTCCAGGCCGTAGAGGACTCTCACAGATAACGCCTGAGTCCCTTTTGTTTTCAGCCAGGTGTGAAAAGCAACACTCAAAGCAGACATCTGTTGCCAGGTCCTGTGAGCAGCAGTTTGCCCCCACGCGACAACACAGTTCGTCTTCACTGACCTTAGTAATCGTTCAACAGTTTTTGGCTTTCATAGAGCAGTCCAGCAGAAGATGGGCACAGTCCAGCAACAACAGCAGCCTGATGCGGTAATCAAGAAGATCCTTTCAAATCACACCGTCCCATGATCTCTGAGTTAAAAAGACCCTGCCCCCAAGATCGCCATCAAGTCAGAAGGAAGGAGAACTGCCAGAGAAAAAATAATACAAAGTAATTAAAAAATCAAAACTTATGTATGCCACATTTCGTTACTTTCACTATTATAATTAAAATTTAATTTTATCTTGTGATGCATCCTCCTTTGTGGCTCTAGATTTGTTGTTACAGCACAAACGGCCGACCGCCTCAAGTCCTGAACTGCAAAAGAGTAAACATAGAAATGTATTAAAACATTCCACCATCAGATGTGCCAGAATTAAGAAAATAATGACACTTACTGTTCAAA
>NW_015115283.1:0-21800 GCF_001443285.1 Poecilia latipinna
AGGCTCTCGCAGCGCTTAGCTGCTCGGGCCTAATAATGAAGAAAAACTGAATTGCATTTTTGTTTTTTACCTTGACCATGTGGTGTTTCTGAAACAATCTGTTAGAAACTTTGACATTTTGCACAAACATATAGTCAATATGAAACAAAACAAAACAAAACAAAAAAACAAACCAGAATGGATGAAGCACATTGTCTACTTTTCTGTAACTTACTTCTGCCTGATCAACGAGAGTAAATCAAAAGCTGTGCATGAGTTTTAGACTCCAAATTAAAAGCAACAAGCTAAAGGAAAACAATGAATTGTGTTTTTTTTTTTTGTTTTTTTTTTTTTTTCAAACAGGACCACATGGTGTGTCTGTAACAAAGCAGAACTGCTTTCTCCCTTGGCTGATCAGGGGTAGGACAGCAGTCAAGCACAAAGGGCCAGCTGACGCCTTGGCTTTTCACTCATCTCCAAATCCCACTTCCTCTCTCACACAATACCAAAATACATTCATGATATGCTTGAACTGCCACCCTGCAGAATGCACGCGCAGACACACACACACACACACACACACACACACACACGCACATGATGCGCCCCACCAAATTTATACTCACACATGCCTGTGTGGAGTGCTTAATGGAGGAGGAGAAAAGGAGGATTTCCATGTCAGTATTGTTTGGTTGTGTAATGATTCAACTGTCCTTTTTTTTCTTTTTTCCCCAGGCTAATGAGTACTCGCTCCCTGTCCTGAATTCCAGCCTGGACGAAGTCAAGCCCAGTTTATCCTCTAGCGCCAACCCAGACCTGGGCCCCAGTGTGTCGCAAAGCTACCCTGTAGGTAAGATCAAGTGCCACATTAACAATATGCCTTTACAATGCCAAACTGAGAGGGCTGGAGGCGTAGAGATGCACCGATCTGAAAATTCGTGGCCGATTACCGGTTGCTGTGAAGATTTGACCTGCTGAAACTGATCTTAGTTTAGTCTGATTTTATTTTTTTTTAAAGAATATTAATACCGGAAGGAAGAAACAAATCAAACATATTCAGTGAAAGTCAGAGGTTGAAAGCTCATAAGAATAACACTGCAGTATTCTATCGATATCTACTAAAATCTCTCTCGTTGTGGAAAACACAGATCAGTCTTAAACATTTTTTAACATTTTCTGTGCTTCATCTCACCTGATGTTAAACATCTGAGAACATTCTTCACTAAGTATATCCACACTCGGGTGTTTTGTTTTCAGCTTCATCTATTAGCACTTTGTTTTGTGCTGTTTTTTTCTTTAATACTTCTAATATGAAGCAGTTGTAACTTGGAATAGACTCAATTGCAGAACTTTTGTTTTTCTCTTGAAACTCTCGTTGAATCACATTACAGGAAAAGACTATCGTTTTTGTTTATCTACATGCTGGGAGTCTTGCGGTGTGTTCACAGATTGGGGAAAAACATAGGAGTTTTCAGTTTCTGACAGGTCAGTCTCTGATCAATGGCATTTTTTTTTCGGTGCATCTCTATTGAAAACATAGAAAAGTTCTACATATGATGAATGCTGAGAAATGCTGTGTGACAATAAAGACGAACCAAAAATTTAAGTGTGAAGGCTTTTTTTAACGCCGAGCTGAAAAATGCAGCAGTGGTGTGCTCAAATCTCAGCAGCTGTCCTTCGTCCAGTTTTTTTTTTTTTTTTTTTGCTGAGCAAGCAGGGCGTTAAGAAAGACTGGGAGCTTGTTCAGTCACCGCTGGACAAGGACCTTTGGGTGTCAGCATATCAGAACTATGACTGTGTATCAGAGCAAGGTCTCTGGGAAAAATGAAAAAAAAAAAAAAATGAGGCACTGTGGAGGACTGTCAGCTGCTCCTGTGATTTTTTTTTCTTCTTCTTTTTTTTTCACGAGGAGGCAGTTTGTGTGGCTCAAAGCAGGAGTAATGTGCTTCGGTAAATACGCTCTGGCATTTCTGCCGCCTGACTCTAACACCATGATCATTTATTTCACCCTCCTGTCGCTCCTTTGCTCTGCTTCTTTCCCCTCCTCCTCCCCGTCGTCGTCTCCTCTCCTTGTCACTGTTAATGACTGCCTGGCTAATTGAAATATTGTTCCGTTGTTGCAGTGTTATTACCAAGAAGAAGGTTAAGTTTACTGAAAGTTTACGATGACTGTCGGCGGCCCCGAGATTAATATACGGAGCTTTTATTAAAATTCATATAATTATGCAGCCACTATCAAAGGCAATGGGTTTTGTGTGTGGTTGTCTGGGTGTGGGGGGGGGGGGGGTGATTGAAAATTACAGCAGCCCTTCTTCTCAAATGATAGTTAGGCGGTCTTACAGGAAGAGAAAGAACGCTTTTCTCATTAATATGTGGGAGGTGGATTTCTCCCCTTGTGAGGTGGGCCCCTCCTAGGAAGAAAGCTGTATGTTTGTCCTTTGTGCATGGTCCTGTAGAAAGCAGGCCTGGGTCTGCAGGCAGCTTTGTTTGCACCTGGGATATTTTAGATGGCCTCTGCAGAAAGTCTCCCCTTACTGCTTCACCAGGTGCAAAGAGACAGGTAGAGGAGGGGAAAAAAACCACAAGGTTGTGATCACATCAGCATGCTGACCTGCTTTGGTATTAGTAAATACACCAGGCGAAATAAGTGTTGCGTATATATAAATATATGTATATATAGCATTTGTCATGTAAATATATATTTTCTACAGTGCTGTTAGCTTTAAATTTACACCAGATGTCTGTAACTACCCAAGTAATATACACATACAAAGAAATCAATATGAATTAGTCCACAAATCAAGCTGTGTTTAATAAAGCAGAGTGGCACAGTTATTACAAATTTAACATGTATGTATATATATATATATATATATATATATATATATATATATATATATATATATATATATATATATATATTTAAATATATTTAATACTTGTTTGGTCATAACTTGAATGCTCAGGTGTGAATTTTAACCACTTTTCCAGAAAAAAATACACATATATATATATTGGCGCCAATTCTCTCTACTCTAATTTTCATTTTGAATTGGGTGATTGGTCATTCTTGCATCTTTAATTTTGTTTAAACCATTAGGACTGTCCTTGGCTGTATATTTGGGATCCTTATCTTACTAGCTTCATCTTCACGTACTTACAAAGCAGTGCGTTGCTCCATTCAGCCTTTTCTCAACTGTAAAAACATCTGAAATAAACATACAGCTTCACACCACAATACTTACACCTGCAAATTCCACTGTTGGTATGGCTTTTTGTGGTGATGTGCAGCGCAAATCTTTCTACAAATTAATCTGCAATGACATCCAAAGAGTTGAGTTTAGTTCCCCTCTGAGCATGTTATACTCTCTCATAACATGCCTACTGATCTGCGTATCGGTGTGTAAATGTGTGCGCGTTTGTGAGTGCGAATGGGTGAATGTGACTCCAGTGTACAGCGCTTTGAGTGGTCGAAATCATTGGACAAGCGCCACATAGGTTCAGTCCATTTACCATTCTCACTATCTCACTGACATGTCTAATTGTTCTGCAGCAGACCTCAAATGCAGACCAACATGCCTTTTCTTCAGCTGTGGAGCATTGTGCAGTGATTGTGCAAAAAGGCCATTGCAGTTGAGTGCAATACTTGCTATCTTAATGGAGAAACTGTACCTATAATATGTCTGACGCTCGCCGCTAGTTGTGCGTTTCTCTTGGTTAACCGTTACGAAAATGTCTTGAGTTCTCTGACAAAAGTCTTAGATGGAGTTCTAGTTAGTGGCTGGTGTACGGTAAAATTATATTCTTTCTACTATGTCGGGCTTATTTAGTGTGAAATAAATATGTCTGTAACCAAATCCATATTAATCTTTTACAAAAGCAAGATCGCTAAGACCTTGAAAGAGCTCTTTGCTGTTGCTCATCGCAATCACCAGCTGACAGTAAACATAACGCTAGCTATATACTAGCATGTCTCTTGGATTTCTATGCATTTTCTTCATATTTCCAGTACTTAGTCCTGGTGCCATCCCACTTTATTACAAATAACCTGATTCATGTACTACATTGTTCTGATTTATTTGTACATGCGGATTACTTGAGATGTCCTAGACATCTGCGGTGAATTTCGTGTCAATATACCCATCAAAGGCATATCTGCAAGGGAAAATGTTAAGTTTATCCCATTCCTTTCTATGTTCTCACAGGAGGCAAGGAAATAAAGCATGCAGAGGTCAAGCTAATGGAACAAACATTGCTGTAACTCACTTGGTAATTACTATTTGGTTAGTGGCTCCTCTGCTTGGTTTTTCCCCCTTAGTGCCTGTGTGGATAATATGTGATATTCAGGTGTGTGGTCTCCCTAATGACTGAGTATTACAGTTTACTTGCCAGCGATAAGCTTACCAGAGGAATTTTAAGCTGTGCAAAAAAAAAAAAAAAAAAAAAAAAAAAACAAATTTTTTGTGGCATTTAGGCTGAGATCCAATTTCAAATTAATTGTGTCTTTACGGTGGAAGGAACTGGAGAGTATGTTCATCCTTAAAATGTTTTTTTTTCTTTCTTTTTTTCTTAAACGCCAATTAAAAACGCCTGCAGTTATTGATCTTGTTGATTTTATGCCCTGGAATTTGCATAATCTATTACAATATGAATGATTCATGAAGTGCTCGTTGCCAGAGATTGGGATTCTCAGTGAACTGAAAGAGTTGAGAGATAGAAATCTTTTGTGTCCTCTGCTTATCCTATTAAGGTTCAAAAAGTACCTCCAATAAGAAAAGGGATTTAAGGGCATTGTGCACATCATCGAAATTCAGAGGCAAGAAGGCACTTCCATTAAAAGTGTGCTTTTTTCTCTCTCTCTTCCTCTCCTCCACATTAATTCTGCATTACCTGCTAAATAGTCCCTCTTACCCCATAAAAACACCAAAGGGCTCCATGAATATGTGGAAAGGACAATTGCATATTGTGAGGTAATTTCTATTGTTGATATGGGAAGTCATTTCTTTGATGAATTCCCTTTCGAGAGACGGATTTCATCTCAAGAGCTTCTTATTCTTGTTCATTCAGATTGCTTAAAATTCAAATAGTGAGGGGCTGTGCGGGAAATTGGTGAATAGCCGAAGGAGGAACCCTGAACTTTTTTTTTTTTGTGTGCGTGTTTTTCAGAAATAAATGAGGAGATGGGCCTCGATATGGCCAATTGTCCACTATTTGAATAGAAAGTTTCAGCATTTTCCTGAAAGCAGTCGGAAACTGGCTGTTTTGTTGATGGCGGTTCAGACTGGAGGTCGGCACTCGGGTCGGCAGTGAGTGGTTTCCCTTGTTTTAAACACCTTCACTTGGTGAAGTGATTGTTTGTCACTTAGAGAACTCAGTCTGTTGGATGATTTAAGACCAATGCGATATAATTTTGATACAACAATGTTAAGATTTTGTTATGTTATGGCCTAAAAAAAAAAAAAATCACGGGAATGATTGTTGAACTCACGGCTGCCCAGACGACAATCACTGACACCCTCTACAAGAAGGGTGAGCCAAAAACTATAATTGCTTAAGAGGCTTGATGCGCGCAAAGTGCTGTATCTAAGAATGTTAATGAAAAGTTGAGCAGAAAGGAAATATGTGGTGGAAAAAGAAAAAAAAAAAAAGCACACAAACAGCGAGAATAACTGCAGCCATGAGAGAACTTTGATGTAAATCCCCTTCAAGAGTTTGGGGGAAATTCACTGCAGCTGGAGACGGAGCTTCAAGAGCCACCACACACAGACATATGGAGGAGAAAAGGCTACTGTCGCCTGAACAAAAGAAAAAATGTCAGCGGCGTCTTACCTGGGTTAAGAACAAAAAGGCTCAGCATACCGATGTCCTTTTTTTTGGGGGGGATGAAAGTCGATTTTGGATTATATAAAAAAAAAAAAAACAGGTTAGAGAATTTGGAGGAAAAGTTAAGGAGCACCAAATTGCTGTAGGTCCAGGGAAAAGCTTGAACATTCACTGAGGATTTGAGGAGCCATGTCATGCTGCATCAATTCGGTAATTCCTGCAAAAGGAGCCCCAACCAATACATATTATATGATACATGTTGTCCAAACTTTCTGTTACAAAAATGATTTTTAACTGGTCTTATAATAACTTTTCTTGAGAAAACAACATCAATTGCTGCAAGTCATAGTAATAATAATAATAACAGTAATAACAATGTTACTAATAATAATAATAATAATAATAATTGAATAAATGGGTGAAATACATCATGTTGTGTGTAATGAGTCTTTAACATGCATCATTTAATTTGATAAATTGAACAAATACAAAAAAAGAAATACAACTTTTGGATGATATTCTCATTTATTAAGATGTGCCTGTATTTAAAGTGCGGACGCTGAAAGGTTCACATAAAGCATCAAGACCCAAGGAAAAGAGAGTAAACCCGCCACCGTCCTCGCAAACCGTTGGCATGTCACCCCACAGGGGAAAACGTGGGCTCTGAAATTAATGCTCATCTCGTCTTTACAAAAGCAAACTAACCTTTGAGCACACATTTGATAATGAATGACTTTCAGCTGGTGTTTGGGGAATTAAAGCAATTTGGCTCTCCAAACATTCTTTACTTAGTTGTAATTAAGTAGGGTGGTAGTTTTTTTTTTTTTTTTTTTTTTTTTGTGGGGGAGCTGGTGATAAATTGCCCCATTCTGCATATTGCCCCGAAAATGGAGGTCAGAGATTTTTGGTTGTTGTTGTAGCAAACATGAAGGTGTCCCTGACATGCTAAATTTAATACTCTTGCAAGCAAAAGAGTCATTCACAAATGACTTTGTTCATGTGCCAAATAAAGAGAAGGTCACCCTGCTTTTCCATTTGTGTGCGAAGAAACCGAGCCGGCGCAAAGCCGCAAAGCCGCAAAACCAAAAACCCAAGAATGAAATAATCTGTTTAAAGATAACATCAGGTTGATTTCTGTGTTGTTCGTTTAATTTCATCCTGAAAAAACTTCAAGCAAACTGTAGAGTGCAATATGTTTCAAACAGGAGAGCTGTATTACCCCAACAAGGTGCTTCTCAATTTGAGTCAGAAATCAACAGGTTTTTGTAAAAAAAAAAAAAAAAAAAATCTTTGAATTGATTTTGGCTGGGGAGAGATGGGGAGAGATGGGGGGCATGAAGGGGACGTAGAGGAAAATAAATAGCTTGATTTGCTGGCATTCAATCTAAGGGGCGACTGTCAGAGGAAGCAGACAGCATAAAGGAAGGCCATCTTTTAATGAGAACCTCGACACACATCTCTGTTTGTAAAAACAACAAAAGACTAGGAGGCAGCTAATGAGGCTATCATTGGTGTACAGAGAGTTCTGCGAATCTCTGAAAGAGCGCTTGGAAAGGAGGACATGAAGCAAAGCGTCAGAGAGCTTCCACCAAAAACACGATTCAGCACCGGCTGCTGAAGAACACATTCAGCGTGCACACATTTACGCTGCCCTGCAAACATATTTCAGCATTTTCAAATCTAAAGTTTCCCACGACCACAAAACTCAGTGCACGTTATTCTGACGTCTCGGATGTGCGTGAAAGATGAACTGAAATGTGCGCGTAAACGGGAAACAAACATGGTTTTTATCATTTGTCCATTCATTTGTATTCGCTTGTTTACCCTAAAGTAAAAGTGTTATTGCACTAAAGATCTGATGTAAATCTGAGTGCATAGTGTCTCATTGTTCAATCCATCATCCAGAAACAGAAGATAGTCATTTTCCCAGCACATTAGAAATTTACACTTAACGAAAGAGAAAGTTATTGGTGAAAGGAAGCCGTTATTCCTTTCAGTTCGATTCTTCGTGCATCCACAGGTGTGTCTCCAAATAAATTTGTCCGTCAACCTACGAGAAGTTTCCACAGCCGGGACATGATCTGGACTTTTCCTCATTGTGCAAATAGATAGTAATCATCCTGTATGTACATTTCTGATTTTGAAGACATTATTATTTCAATCACTGATATATTCTTTCTCTCGCTATTGTGACATTTAGCAAATAGAAGCAATTTTGGTAATTCTAGCTGACCTAAACCAAGAGAAGTTTATTCTGGTTTAACTTTAGACAGGTATATGTGTATTTTTATTGAGTGTATACACATTTCTTGTACTGCTTCGTGCCGCTCTATCACATAAAAACTGGATAAAATTCATTCGTGTTGGCGGTTGTAATAATGCAAAATGTGTAAACGTTCAGGGCCTCTGAATGCTTCTGCAAGGCTTTGGAGGCTTTGTTGTGTCACAGCAGTGAGGATGAAAAAACAAAACACTGTGTCTTAATGATGCTAGTTAAGTCTGAGTGAAGTGTGGGTTGACCTGGAAGTATTGATCACCTGATTTGATCCACTAAATCAATATCAGGGCTTGTATTGATGAAGTGACCAACCCACATTAGCAAGTTTTTTTTTTTTTTTTTTTAGTCGGTCGTCAGTTTTCCCTACTTTTATCTCATCGTCCTAAGACTTAAGACATTGTTGTTCTTGACATAGAGGGGAGATATTTCTCAAAGAGACGCTCAAACTGATGTGACTGTGTTAAGTAAAGTTATTATCACAAATCAGCGAATTTAAGTCAGGTGTGTAAACACAAGACTTTCATTAAAGCAGCAAAGGCTTTTGCAGTAATAACAAAAATAAGGTCAGTGTGCAGACACTGGCAGTTGTTACCCTTGTCTACACACACACACACACACGCATTCACACACAAGCACACAATGGCTTCACCCCTGCAGGACCCCCCACTACAGTACTCCCACGGCTCCCTTTGACTTATGTGCACTGGCTTGTGGCTAACTAATTCTTATAATAAATGAAAGGTCCAGCATGACCTCACTCTTCTCTGCAAAGCTCTTTAACTCTCGGCCCTGGAGTCTGAGCGCTTTAACAAAAAGACACATTTCAGCAGGCACTCATACAACGTGGCCGTCGGTGCAAACAAAGGAGAACAGTTGTTCAACAAGAGGTCGTTAAACAGCTGTTTAACGTGACATTCTCAGCGTCAGACGTCGGATCTGATCGTTTACGATAATAGTAAAGAGATGCATATTATTCAGCATTGCTTTAGTAGAGAATTCACACCCGCGTGATTTGTTTTAGTTCATAAATCCTTTTCAGTTAATAAATAAATCCAGAATTACAAAGAAACAAAGACATTGTTTGAAAAAGAAAGAAAGAAAAAAATACATCTAAAAGTAATTTTAAGTAGGATTTTATGACTTGTACACCTAGATTTCAGCTGATCTTCCTGGCTGTGTTGTAAAATACATCAAAAATGTTTATTCCTGTTTATAATCCAAAGTTAAAGATAGGAATGTATAGTTTAATCAGCATAAGCTCAAGGAATAAATTGCTTTGCTTCAAAAAAAAAGTTAATTTTTCTTTGTGAAGTGACGAAAAGGCATTTGGATTATAGTTCTATTTTCCAGAAGAAAATATTCCTAATACTTTGAATTTTTTATTTATTTTTTTATAATTTGTAGCAACTTCAAAGGCTTCCCTGTCCCTGCAAAAGAAAAGCATTCCCTGAGTATGATGCTGCCACCACCATGTTCCAGAGTTGTGTCTCCTTCGCCGCAGTTTGCAAAAGTGACTTTTCATTTGAGATTTTTCTGTCTGAGTCGTTTCAGCTCATCCAGAGTTTGAACAGGAATCCCGGCTGTTTCACTCCTTAATGTTCCCCCTCCTGGCCTGTGTGTTTAGACAGACAGTAAGTCTTGGCAACTGGTTTTTAAAGGTGCTTTGAACTGAGCTATAATGGAGATTTAAAGCTTGGGATGTTTTTTTTTTTTTTTTTGTAACCTTACTGTGCCTTAAGCATCTGTGCAACTTTCTGCCTTACCTGTTTGCTGGGCTGCTTGTTCTTCATGATGCTGTTTGCTCACTCACTGCTCCTTTGAGGCAGTGACATAACATCTCCATGTATCCTGGGATTGATCCATTCCATTTTATTTTTGAGGGCTTTTTTTTTCATTGGGTTTTATTTAGGAGCAGAGGGGGGTGAATATTTTTCAGATTTGTATCTGTAAAAGAAATTCAAATCCATGTATAACTTTCCTTTAACCTTATAACTTCAAACTCATTCCAATCAAAACCCACTCACATTCATGGTTGTGTCGTAAAATATGAAAAAGCTTCATGAGCTGGACTACTTCTACAAATCCCTGTACAATGTATGCAAGAATAAAGATTTTTAAAAAGTACTATATGCTGGAAAAAAACATAATGAAGAGGAAAAAATTCAAGGAAATGGAGAAAATGTATAGAGAAATTAACTAAAAATACACAGAAACAAAAAAAAAAGATCAGATATGTGGCAAAAAAAAAAGAAACACCAGAAAGAAATAAGAAAGGAAACTTTAATAGTTCATACACTGAACAAAGGTAACCAAAAGCAATAAAAAGTAGCTCTGATAAGGACACCAAATCTAATGAAACCAATAGACAACAGCAGGACTTAGCAGTGAACTCGCTTAAATTAATCACAAAATCATTTTGCCACTACAGTTAATAATTGGTCTACTGTCATTTCATCCCGTAGTTCCTCATTAAATCTCTATTTATAGACGAGCTTCTCTTTGAGACCATGTGGTCCTGACAACATAGCAGGGGCCTCCTTTACCCCCGCCGCTGCGTGGATTGGGGTTACATGCTGGAGTCCTAATGTTCCCGCGTCCGGACAGGACAGCCGAGCCGTCGCTTTCAATTACAGAGCTGAATATCTGCAGCCGAAGAATTGATGCTGTGCAAAAAGCTCCTGAATGTTTTGGACTGTACAGCAAGGAAACCTTGTAGGGTTTGACTAACCTGGTATATTTAAACCAGCTTGAACTGGTTAGTGAGGGAACCACAGTTTATCTGATCCAAAAGGCAGCAGTAGCACAACTTCAAGCGAAACAATACTGGCTGATGTATTATGTGTTTTCTTAAGTATGAGACATTTTATAGACAATGTGGAAGGTGCTCTATAAAGTGAAATCACTGAATACATTTCACTGACAGGTGTCTTACCTACACAAAGTTTCCTTCTCTTGTGGAAAACATTTGAACATTTTCCTACTTCCATTTTCAAAGCAGTTTGTCCAATTTCTCTTATCTCTAAGGGCGAAAAATTCACAGAAGATCATTTTGACATAGAAATATTTTCTGTAAAATGGTTTTATCTCATTACTACATCTGATAAATCTTTATTTTTTTTTCAAGAAGTAGGACAAATTGGTGTACATTAACCCGTTTTGTGTGTATCTACTTTGTCTCTGCAGGCCGGGATATGGCAAACACGACCTTACCCGGGTATCCCCCTCACGTTCCCCCAACAGGCCAAGGCAGCTACCCGACCTCGACACTCGCTGGAATGGTTCCTGGTGAGTTGAAGACGGCACCACCGTTTCCCGCTATCATTAGGGTCGAATATGGTGCGGTGTCACCCTCGAAATGGAAATGTGTAGAAGCCGTAAAGCAGGGTGAGGAGACGTTAATGGTGACTTATGCAGAGAGGTGAAGAATATTGATTTCTATGTGCAATGAAAACAGTAAAAAGACATAAATCATCACGGCAATGGCTCTAAACATAGAAGCGGTGAGCAAGGAATAATTTCGATGGGAAAGAAAAATAAAATACGCTTAAGGAATGGCTACGACAGCAACACTCAATGGCTCCATCCATAGAAACACAGAGTGATGGGTACTTTCCTTAGTAAGGAGTACAATGGCTCAATCCAGGGAAAAGACGGAGCCAAACTGTTCCAGACTTACTTTTTATCAGGAAACTAAATTGGAGACAATAGTAATGGCAGGACATTGGTCTAAAAAATATTTAGGGGGGGAGAACCTGGGTTTGCTGAAAGAAATAAGACAGCGGCTCAGTTTACAAAAATGACACCTAAACATATGAGGGATAACTCAGGAGCACTTTCTATGGGGAAGAAAACAAGAAATATGCACAGTTAGTTGCAGCACTAGGTCCATCAGTCGCTCAGCTTATAAAGTTTTAAACATAGAAGAAATGAGTCCGAGGTACTTTCTATAGAGGAGAAAAACAGAGAGTGCACAAAGCAAGTGGAAGCAATGGCTCCAAAGATGACTGAGGCGAGAAATTTACAATACATCTTAATGATCCATCAACAAAAAGACTATTTCTTTACGGGTTAGGGATGGGCTGTTATATTTTTTTTCTACCTTTTGGTTTAATGATATAATTTGATTTGTTGTATATCCTTCATGCCGAATGAATTAACATACCATCAAAGTGAAAGAAGAAGAAGAAAAAATCAGGGTAAATTTACTCTTTTGAAATCAATAGATTTTACATTTACCAGCATACTTCTGCAAACAGCAACGTCCATTTAACAGCTGACAGTAAAAACGAAGCAAACCGCTCCCAGTAGCAGTCGCCGTCTACATTTATGTTTGGATTATAGACGATGAAGCCGGTAAATCACACGGGAGGAAAAGAAGCCAGACAGACCTGCTTTTACTTTCCATTTGTTCTTCTGTGGCAAGCAGCAAAGATGAGCACCTTAATCCTATGGCTTGTGGTTTTGTGTCATAACCGATTCGTCCTATACACAGCGGCTAATTTTTAGTGACAGGACCCAAACGCTGTTAAAGGAAAGCCATTTCTCACCAGCCTCGTATAAAAATCTGGCCTTTATTGTCTCATAAAAGGAAAGAAACATGTTATACAAACAGCAACGCTCACACAGACATGTTCCCAGTTACTTCCCCTGCAATGACATCCTGCTGCAGGAAGCCTGCCGAGCTCAAAGCGAAGAGGCTTCAGATTGAACACGTTAAGATTCTCCAAAGAAAGGCAGCGGGATTTACGGCAACAAATCAAAAACTTATGCATGGAGCTGTTTATGACCACTCTGTATTTATTAGAGCGGCTTGAAATGTGCTGGCCGCAGAAGAAAGGGTTAGATATCCATAAATGGGACAGGGAAAGCCACCTTCAGTGTCACATCCTGTATTGTTCAGTGTTGCATAACTTAAGTGAAATGAAAAAGAAATAAATTACTTGCTTGACTGGGTGCACACTGATGACTATCACTCTCGGCCTCAAATTGCGTCCTGTTTTGAATGACGAGAGATGAGTGCATGTGAAGTGGCATGGGCTTTGACGTATTGAAATGCTAATTGATTTATTGTTTTGTTTTGCAGGGAGTGAGTTTTCGGGGAACCCCTACAGTCATCCGCAGTATACGACCTACAACGAAGCCTGGCGATTCAGCAATCCAGCATTACTAAGTGAGTAGTGTTTGATGAGACGTAAATGACTGACAAACTTGTCTCAGTAGCGTTGGTTAGAGTTGCAGCGTACCAGCTGCCGTACCAGTCCAGCAGGTTACGAATAAGTGATCCAGCAATCATAATCCCCTATTTTATCGTTTTGAGACAAATGGAGTCTTTATCACTGGATGTCCTCATCCGTAGAGTTTTAAAAGGCACAATTGAACTGTCTGTTTCTGCAGAGCTACAAAACATGATGTAATATATAAAGGACTTTGTGAATAGGATTTGTTTTGTTATTTCTGTATGCTTATGCTTATGCTACACCAAAACTGGGATATTTATTGTTGCTTTCTGTAGGGTTTTAACTAAACCCTACAGAAAGTGTTAAATAATATTAAATCCAGCCATCAGAGAAGGATATAATATTAAGTTTACAAGAGCGAACAGAGATTTTGTCAGCAGCTTTGTAAATCGCCAACAATTTGTTTAAGTAATTGTTCAATATTCAGACTTATTAAATCGCTATACTTAGAAAATTTTCAGACCCCTCTAGCAACTTATTTTTAAAAAAAAGCAGTTAGGTACTTTTTCCTGTGTTACTAGAAACGTTTGGGTAAATATGATGACAGAGATCCATTTCTCAGACGCTCTTCAAAAAGGGAAAGACTAGAGATCATTCAGTCCAAGTAAGGCAGGCGATCTTCAAGAAAATGACTTGCCAGCATCTGCATCAGAGCAGTTATTAAAAAGCATAAAACAACTGGAACTATGACAAACAAAGTTGGGTGAGGACTGAAGTATATCTGGCCATTTTCAGATAAATAATAAAATAGCATCAACAGCAAGGATAATTACCTATAACTCTTATATAAGTGTAATGCAGTTTATTGTACGTGTCATTCATGGTCATTTATTTGGTAAATGGTAGTGAAAGCTGTAATTTGTTGTTTCAAATGGTTCATTCTTCTGTTAACTTTCAGGTTCCCCTTATTATTATAGTGCCGCATCGAGAGGCTCCGCCCCTCCCACTGCTGCCACTGCCTATGACCGTCACTAGTTACCATGGAAACCAAATCAACCTGCAGGACCACGGCCTCAGCCTCCATATTGCCCAGGTGTGAAGAACACGGTCCATTGGACACTGAGCAAAAAGCGCATAAAACGTCCCCGACTAACAAAAAATAAAAAGAATAACAAAAACAGAAGAGAGAATTCACGGATTCAAGACAACCGCCATCTTCTCTCATTACAGCTTTTCTTTGGATTTTTCTTTGGAACACAATTATGGAACAAGTGAAAGTTTGAACCCTTGGCTAATTGCAATGGTTTAAAAAATAAAAATAAAAACAGGACTCCAGACAAAAACATCCTGAATTTATTTTCCCCACCTGTGGTGCCACTCTTTTATCCATAACAGATCAATACTGTACATTCCTTTCCTCAATGGGTCCCAGCAGGGATACTGTCCACAGCTTGAAATATATCAGCAGTCTTTTTTTTTCTCTCCCCCCCTGTTTTTACCATTTGTCTCCCACTGGAATCAAATCGCAATGCACAGAGATCAAGGGAGATGAGCAGCAACCCGCGCAGGCTGTGGCGGTTGTTTTTCCAGTCCATCTGAGCAGGCACTGACCAAACATCCAGCATGAGTGGAAGAAAAAATAAAAATAAAAAAATCAATCGCTTTTGATGCCGTGAGAAGATTAGGACATGTTTTCTGTGAGACACAATCAAGATGTAAAAATGAAAAATGAAATAAACACCTGTTTGGAAATAATAGCGGGAGCCATGTTATTATAGCACCGTGGCTCACTATTTGCAAGGTTTCCAGTTAAAATATTTTTTTTTATTTCTTTTTTTTTTTTTTTTTTATAATTTGTAAAGACTAATTTGCAGACTGCTTGGCTAATGTTTGACTTGTTCTCTATTTGTCAGGAAGGTAATCAGGCAAAACCTTTTGAGTGTTTTATTTTTGTGTTAAGTTTGCACTATTTTGGAGGTTTGCAACACTGGACTGTGGTTATGCAGAAAAACTAAATGTGCATATTTGTTTTATGTAAAAAAAAAGAAAAAAGAAAAGAAAAACTGACTAAGTCTTCTGCGTCTCAGTCTCTAAAGGCACTTACAGTTTTTCAAAGCCCATCGTCTCACTGACTTGATGTGCACTATACTACTTTATGTTCTCACTTCTTATGTTTAAGTTCATTAAGTCTTTGGCATTCATCTGCAGAAGTAAGGATATAACAGCCATTCCAAATCTAATTTGTCTGGATTCACTCTGATTGGATGATTCTGACATCGAAAAGCAGGGTGACAATTTCAACTATAAATGCCTTAAACATGTGCCCTCCTAACTTTAACTCCCGCATGTTTCAGGACAAGTACATTTTATTTTTTTTTTATTTTTTTTTTTATTTTTTTCAGCAAAGCTGGAATCATTTTTTTTTTCTTCATCTGTCAATTGAATGTATTTGCGTTTGCCAAAGACTTAGTTCTTTTTAATGTTAATTTACAGGCCACCGATATGCATCATGAGAGCAGTATTATTATTATTAGTATTATTATTATTATTATTATTATTATTATTATTATTATTATTATTATTATTATTATTATTAGAAAAGCCCACAATGGTCACGAGGAAAATTATATGTATAAATTCTATGCAGTGCAAAGATGGTCATCATATGCATATTCAGCTGTAAACCTAAAGGTAGGTGGAGTTTATTTAATGTTATGTTATTTACAATTTGTTCATTTTGTAGAAGCATTTTGTGTGTGCATATGCGAGTGTGTGCGTGTGTGGGGACGAGGGTATGCGTGCGTGCGTGTGTGTATGTGTGTGTGCGATATGAAGACACTTCTCTGTATATACAGTAAGGAAAAACTGTCTTTCATGTTCATGGGTATTATCACTTTCATTATGCCGGTATCACTTGTACAATAATAAAAGTGTCTGAAATCTTTTATGCAAAACAATTTGTGTGACGTGTCTGACTGAAGCAATCAGATAAATATATCCAATCAGGAATGGTCCCTGTTCTGGTGATTCAACTCATAGATCCAGTCTCCATTTCTGTTACTGTAGATGATGATTATTTAAATAAAAAAGTCAGGGCTTGGGGGGCACCACACCCAAAACTGCAGATGAGTTGAAGGCAACATTTAAAGCACTTTGACCTGATCACTTCCATGCAACTCTGCATTTATCCAGTAACTGGTGCAAAAAGAGTCCATGCCTTGCAGAAGAACAACATTTTGTTTTAATATAGATGTAAGGCATAATCACGTAAACTATCAGAGACTTGAAATTTATAATTCTATGCGATGAATTGGCATGTGTTTTACTTTTTGAATTGAATTACTGAAAGAAATTAACTTTCTAATGATATATATATTTTAAATGGAATTCTGGATTTCTTTTTTTCTTGTCTTACACAGTGACTTTTTATTACTGTTAGATTATGATTACCACAGTAATGATAATGTCTTTTCAATATTCCAAACCTAAAAATACTTTATAGGGTCAGTGAACTGTGAAACACCATTTAAATAAAATATGTTAATGCAGAGGTCTTATCATATAACAATTTAGAAAATGTACCCTTTAATTTGAGCTCATCTGATAAACAGGGGAGGAAAATACCTTGAATAAAATGCTTTAACAGAATTGTCAGTCACACTAATTGTCAGTCTGAAGAATTCCTTAAAAATAAAAAAAGCAACAGAAGCATTTTTGTGACCTCCAATTTATATTTTAAGATAATACTAGTTACTAGAGACCTGTAAGTTATTAATCAATAACTTGTGGAACAGAAAACTTCATTTGATGCCCATTTTTAAATGGATAAATATGCAATATGTGCTTCATGTCTTCTGACATTTAGAATCAGAATTAGAGAAGGATGCTTTTGTTCATTTTTAACAAAAGGAAATGTTTTTAAAAAATGTGGCATGACCCCTTTTCTTCTAAATCTGCCAAACACCAAACTCCAGAAGTAATCTGATTGGTAAACTGAGTCCACCTGTGTGTAATTTACTTGGAGCATAAATCCAGGTGTTATGTAAAGGACTCAGAGGTTTGTGTCAGGATATTAGTGAACAAAAGCATCGTCAAGACCAAGGAACTCATGAGACAGGTCACTGGTAAGAAGCTTAGATTAGAATTTTATTAGAAAGTAATATCCTAATCCTTCAACGTCTCATAGATGACTGTTCAGTTCAACATCTGAAAAATCAAGAGTTTGGCAACTGCGCACAAATGCGAGTCTACTCAGACAAGGCCACTGTCTTCCTGTGCAATTCTCATCTCCCTTCAGCGCTTGGTCTGATTTCTCCCATTGAGCTGGATTTGTCAGGGTGAATTTCAGAAGGATTTGTGAACAGTGATGCAGTTTTTCTACACTGCTTTTGAATTATGACCTGTCTATAGCTGCAGTTTGATAATAGCACTGGAGGAAGTGAACAGAGTCATTCAGCTCAAGTTGGCCATGCTTCTAGAACTTCACCAATTAAAGTTGGACCAAGACGTTTTAATCCTAGTAAAGATATCATATCCCCTCTCGTTTACAGCTTGGCACTTATGGTTGTTTACGGTAAGCTTCATCGAGCTGCCGCATTACATACATTCTTGCCAAATATTAGAAATTCGGTAAAGTTAGATCCAGTTGTTCAAAGCTTCAACAGACAATCTTTTCTCAATAGACCCTCTGCTGAAGCAGAGCATAAAACAAGAGGCTGGTTTTACCAGGTTATGCCACTCCCTAAACTGACAGGCCTGGCATGAAGAGTATTAAGCAAAAAAGAAGCCAAAATCACCATGTTAACTGGAGGAGCTGCAGATATCCACAGCTCAGGTGGGAGAATCTCTCGACGGGATAATTAATGGTTGTGGAAGTTTGCTAACCTGGCTTTAAAGGAAGATTGGTTTAAAGAAAGTCAATGTTTAAAGAAACACAAAAGAAGTCATGAAATTTAATGTGTCATGAGCCATATTGGCAAGGACAGTTCTGGCCAGATAAGACCAAAATGTTCGCCTTTCATCTACCTCAAAGCTGCAATACATTGAAAAATCTTGCAATTGTGTTATCAGTTTGGATAGGTTTGTTTTCTCAACATTTTTTTTCTCTAAAGTAACTAAACATTGACGGATTTCAAAACTGAACAAGTCAATATTGGAGCATATGTTTCGCTCCCATTCCAAATTCCCAGTACGCTGTAATGTGCACAGAGTGATTCTTTTAAGGCTTTCAGCCACATTCTACAGTCAGAACCTCTTTGTGTGAATCGCCTATTCTTAAATAAATTAAGAAAGTGTGCAGTGTCTACAAATTTAGCTTCAGATGACAGATAACTGCATCTGTATTGTTCAAAATACACACATTTCCTACTGAGATATAAAGATCACACAGTGGAGAGAAAGAGACTACAGTGAGAATGCCTCTGAATGTTTTCTCCATGATTTGGATCACTGAGCAGCACATAAAGTGTTTAACCTCTCCCCGCTTTGTAAAGCTGAATTAATTTTTCTAGCACTGTGCCTGAATTCAATTTGTGCCAAGTTGCAAGGGAGAGATTTATGCATAAAATCCCTCTCGGAGCTTCTTTTCGCTCTTCCTTTGCTCCGTAATCCCTCTCCCACTGCCACCTTGTGTGATTTAGTTATATTGTTATTGATTTATGACAAGTGGACACTGTTTTGATTAGAGCTTTGTGATTTTCAAAGGATTTGGGCAGAGTGAGTACGTGATAAAGTGGCACGTACATTAGAATTTATGTCAGCAGGAGGAGCATTTCTTGATTAAAAATTGCTTTAAAGCTTGAAAGCGAAAGGGAGTTTGACATAACTGACCTGGGCGAATATCATTGCTAAGCTTCAACAATAAAACAGCTTTCTTAGCAGAACTCCAAAGCCTCCTCTTGCTTTGTAATTCAATTTCTCTGCCTTTTGTTTATTTCATGGCTCCCCCACGAAGCGTCAAAATCTGATATTCTGTCAGCTTCTAGCTGTCGTGTATGTTTGTCATTCACAGCTCTAGTTAGAGAGGGAGGAGGAGGAAAGGGGGGGGGGAATAAAAAATAAAAGAGAGAATCGGACTCTCCCTTTTTCTGCATGTGAGAATTCCCAGAAGTGGAATTATTCTATTTAGATGGAAACTTTTTGTCACTTTCCTGTCCAAATTGGCAGATCTGGCTCTCTCTTCTGAAACTAATAAACTGCAAACCTGGATGTAGCTGTCAGTCAAGCTCAAATTGAGTGCAGCATGCCAGATGACAAAGGCGTCCTACATATAAATAAATAAATACATAAATACATAATTATGTAAACTTGCTGTATGAAAAGGAGTTCTCATTGGCTGTAATCGACACCTGTCTCGGTTTTTACCCGTCAAACATAAAATAAAAAAAAGATTATTTTCTGTTGAATGAAATTTAATATTGATCTTTAAAACCAAAAAAGTTTGATTTAGCAGAAGATTAAATAGGGAGTTTTAAAAAAAAATGACAAAATAGTAATCATCTTAATGCGCAAGTGTAGAAATCTTGATTCATTGCTTACTTTGGATAAGAAGCTTTAATTTATTTGAAAGAAATGTTTTTTTTTTTTTTTACTTTCCTGCATCATCTAACTATGTCCACATTTCTTTAAAGCCCCAGAGCTAACAGAGATTAATGCTTTACTTTTAAGCTGATTCGCGGTAATTGCATTTATGAGTGGACTCCATTCTACATATTGCTTCTGAAGTAATTGAATCATTAGGACTAAAAGTTGCACCACATGAAAACACTTACATTTGGCAGGATCTTAAAAATGTGCATTACACAAAAACCAAATAAGTACTATGAAGGAAACATTAGTATAGATTTTTTTTTAAATTAAATGTTTATTTTTCCAACATGTGAAACAAAACGTTTTCCACGTAAAAGTATTCTTATGTCTTTGCACATTTTGTCACTTTACAAAATACAGTGGTTATGCAATGCAAAACATGCACAAGTAATGCTTGGTTATTAACTGCAAGGAAGATGACTCATTGTTTTTCAAATGGAACGCAAATAAAAATCTGAAAAGTGTGGCGTGCACATGCACAATACTCTGTAGAACCACCTTTAGCTGTAATTTTTTAATCTCTACCAGCTTCACTCATCTTTGGACCGCTTATGAAATGTATGCCTGCTTTTCTTGCCCACTCCATTGATGTAGGTCTAGACTTCAACTATCCCATTCCAACAACCGAACATGCTTTAATCTCAACCATTATATTTTAGCTCTGGCTCGCTGTATGATCAGAGTCATTGTCCTGGTGTAGAATAAAACTCTGCTCCCGTCTCAAATCATTTGCACTCTATAACAGGTTATCTCTCATTCTTACCATCAACTTTGACCAGCTTCCGTTTTCTCTACTAAAGAAAAATACCTCCTCTGCACAACACCACACTCACCACCTGTAGGTATCTTTCATTACATTTTAAAGCTAACTAGATTTTTTAAAAAATGGCTGAATCTCCAATCACATGTTTTTAAATATAGTTTTGGCAGCAATTAGAAGCCCCCAGGTATCCTAACTGAGAAGCTCTTCATGCGTAACACCAAACCACACCTTTTATCTGACTGCTGACCTTTTGGGCAGCCCCACACTAACCGAAACGCTCTTTCTGTGTGATTTATACAGTGGTTTTGCAAATACGCCGACTGCAGCTGAATTATAATTTGGTTACTGGTGTGTCAGATGTACAATAAATCCTCAGGATGTTATAATTTGTCCAGACACCCGAAGTAGATGTTGGAAAAGAGAGAGAGAGGAGAGTGAGGAGAGAGAATATGAAAATGCATTTCACGTCTTCATATTATCTGAGTGTCATCTGAGCTGCGGTTTGTGAAAAGAGGGAATGGATCTGCTGCTTTATGTGCTGTATCTAATTGGTTGTGGCAATATATAATATGATTCCTCCAGTATCCATCAATTCCTGTGTTAGACCTGTTTGTATGGCCGTGTCAGAGGGGCAGCCTAGCTTGTTATGATGCCTGAGCGGCAATTATGAGGTAATTTTTGACTCTCGCTGCATGAGGCCATCCAGAGGATACTCGGAGGGAGGTTCCTAATGAGTGAGCATTGATTGATTGGACATAATCGGCGCCCTGATTGACTGAAGGTGAGCGAGGGGAAAACCGGAGAGGGGTTTGGACGGAGGGTGCGTTTCCAAATGAACCAAATTAGCTGCTATTAGATCTGTATAGGTGAGTGCCACACACCTCTGCCAAAACTGTGCTGGCTCAGCCTTGTGCCAGCCCCCATTTACACTTCACCAGTAAATAATTACCCTAATGGCTATTGTGTGATACATGAAGCAATTAAAAGCCTCGTACAGTGCACCTTGCTCAGTGATCCTGTCAGGTTCCACATACTGTAACAGGCACCGGTGGTCCTGGGCTGATAGTTCCTCGCTACCTGACTGGTCGGTAATGGGGATACCCTCCAAAGCAGACGGAGGAACTCGCTAATCGGCTGGAGCTGTCAGGCAGGCCTGTTTGTTTGGGAAATATTCAGAGAACGAGTGAGAAAT
>NW_015115283.1:24556-47836 GCF_001443285.1 Poecilia latipinna
ATCAGTCAGCAGTGCAGAGCAATTTCCCTTCAAGGAGCTAAATTATCGTTTTAAGTGGCCACCGAGTAACACATAGTGTAATTAAGCACTAAATATGCCCTGATACCTGATTATGTCACTCTCAGGAATGGGTGAAGAGCTCTGAGGAGGCAGGCTTGTGTTATTGGTGTGTGCATGTAAAGTGGCAAGGAGGGACTTTAGGTTGGGGAGGAAGTGTGTGGAGGTGCAACAAAGGGCCAATATACGTACAACAGAGTGGCCCTGACCTGCTTGCCCTCTTCAAGCTGAGAGAAAGTGTTGTGTCTGGCAGACGTTCATCCTGTGGAGGGGGGAGGGAAGGGGTCGATTTGTTTCATTCCTGACTGTTTTGGGAAGACAGTTCAGCATAAGCACCGATACGTCCGCATCTCAAGACGGATGAAAAATGAAGAAGCGACGTGGAATGAAGAGGAGGAAGCTCACAGCAGACAACCCCCACAACCTCTGACTGGCTCCCCCAAACTGTCCCAACTACGCCTCAGCTCCTCCAAACCCACCCCGGTACAATCACACACATACTAACACACACTCTCCTCCGTCTCCAGCCTCCTCCACCACCCCACCCAGCACCCAGTCACTGTCAGGCCAAACACATGATGAATTGCCCTGTCAACAGAATTCATTCAGGGACCAATTAATTCAGCAGAAATGAACTAGAGCCATCAGTCGCTGAAAAACTCAGAGCAAAGAGAGCAAAGTAGCTCGCCGCTGCAGAAGGGGAGACAGTGTGAGGGTGAGGAGGAGGAGGAAGAGAAGAGAGACGGGGAGAATGAGGGAGAGGGTGCCAGGGGAGTGCAGTGGAAGTTAGCCTGACAGGAATTGGTCATTTAATGCTTTAGCGCACTGGAGACAGCCCCTGTCATAGAGGAAGCCATGACAGGACTCCCCTGGTACTTTATTTATTAATTATCCAGAGCAGCGAGGGGCATTTAACTGTCTCACTCCAGGCCTGTCAACTTGACTTCTTGTCATTTTCTTTTCCACAAACAGGTCCTTTTGGAAACAATCAAAGCGAAAGGAAATGTAATTATTCACAGAGCAGATAAATATTTTTTCTGCAACAGCTGTTGGAGTCAAATAAACATTCAATTATCTACCTCTGAGTTGTTCAGAATGTGTTACTCCGTTTGACAATGAAACAAGTGAATGTCAGTGAACAACGGTGTCATAAACACTCACTGCTTCATGCATTATTTGAAGTTTTCCCGCATTAAATATGTTCTTATTTTGGATGGATTCATTGTAAGTACAGAACTACGGAGTCTCACTAACTGTGGTGGTTGTTGATGAACTGTGCTGAGGGCAAGCCTTTTTTTTTTTTTTTTTTTTTTTTTTTTTGCCAAATCATTGTAAAGCAAACAGTCACACTTACAGTCACAATATGTTCAGATCATGAAATAAGACACTAAATAATACTGGGTTCCATGAGAATAAAGCAAAAAAAATATTATACATTTAAAAATGTATATTTTTTTCCTTAAAATTTGAAGAAGTTTAGATTTACTAACAGAGTAAAGAGACGTGAGGCTAAGCCTGCCACATCTTACAGCGACAGTGGATCCCATTTATTTGTGCTGATTTTTCAGTTGAACTCCAAATTATTTGCAGGGAAATCTACCTGTAGACCAACGATATCTGAAAGAAAATGCAGCTTGGGATGCTGAAATACCTTAGCACAATGCTACTTGACATGCTATTGGTTGGCATTTGCAAAACAGCCAATCCAGGAGCACCATTCATTTTCCTTGCTGCTAATTGGCTCTACCCCCTAGAGCAGCAGTAAGGAAGACTGTAGATAAAAGCACAATTTGCACTGTGCTTATTAATGCATTATAATGACATATTTTGTATCCGAAGATGGTCTCGAATATTAGCAGATTTTAGCTTTTCGCATTCAGTTGTGGTCCCTAACCTCCTTCAATCCTGGGGTCCTCTGTGTATTGTTTGTCGACGTTTTCTCTGCGCGCAAAACAGGGAGGCATCCTCTGCCATTTTCCAATGGAAACCTTGTTATACCCCCAGTGGAATGGCACCCTGGGCAGTCAGCCAGATCAGCCATATCAAAACCAAGAGCTATTACAAAATAAAGAAGATAAATTTAAAAAATAAAATAAAATAAAAACTTTTAAACACTGTAATTATCAATCAATTCATCAAGCAAGTTTACTGGTATACCACATTTCAGCAAAGAAGCAGTTCAAAGTACTCTACATCATAAAAACACAAGAATAAGAAGTCACAAAAACAACAGTAATTATCACCAAACCACAAAAATTAACAAAAATTATGTTATGTAAAAAGAAAAAGACAAAACTGAGTAAACTAGAAAAAGAAGACATGTTTTTACAAAATGTGTGTGTCCTGAATTTCCAAACTGTGGGATAATTCTATTCTATTCTATTCTATTCTATTCTATTCTATTCTATTCTATTCAAAATATTTTTGAGTCTCAGCTTTACATATATCTAAATGCTACAAATCTAATCGTTACAAAGCACTTCTAAGTCACTCAACATGTTGAGAGGAGTGGCCTTCTGTTTCTCCTCATCCTGTCAGAAAGTAGCATTTGTAGCAACATTAATGCCGGGTTCCAACAAGTGCAACAAGTGCAATTACCAGAAAGCCATCAAATATGTTAAAAATGTATAAGCTCTTTTGAAAAAAAAAAAAACCTGTTGCAGTTTCTGTCGCACAAGAGCTACTATTGCCCCACTGCTGATGCAGGTCTGTTTTCTGTGCCTGAAACCCAATAAGTCTGTGGTTGACCGCTGCAGTCAAAGGTTTGATCTCTCCCCATTGTGTTGTGTTGATCACGTTTTAAATATTTGATGAAACCTTTTCTTCAGCTCATCATGCGTTCCAGTGTAACAGGAGGATGAAGAAGCAGCTGTGAAGCCGCTGACGCTATCAGATATTCCCTTCATGAGATCAAACCACAACCAAAAGCAAAAACAATGTCAATCTCCCCAAAGGCTATTACGAAGCACTTTAATGATGCAGAAAATGCACGGAAACTTTGTGAAGAGACATGATAAATGGTTTGCTGAGGGAGTTACAAACCTCAGACACCTATTTCACTGTCCTCGCGTGAAAGTCCCAGTGCTTACTGAACAGCAACACCCAACTGAGAACTGACGTTCCCTCAAGTTTGAAACAAAGCCGACACAATCCGGAGGAAGCCAGAAGTAAGGAGATGTGCCGCAGAATATAATTAATTAAATGAGACTAATTAGGAACATGAGAGCAGGTGCCAGGCTATGGGCTGACAGCATAGACAGCCAGACAACAGAAAGGGAGGAAGAAAAAAAAAAACTATGGGTAAGGGGTGTAACGTGACAAGAGGAGGGACAAAGCAACTTTCTGTGTTTTGTCACATGAAACCTCTGAGGAATATACGTGACAGAAATTGTAGACCCAGACACCATGGGGGTCTCTTCCTTTGTTTAAGACAGGTTTTCATTTCACCAAATTGAGGTTGATGCAAGCAGGAGATTTTCCTCCTCATTATGCCTGCATGTTGATTTAAAGAAAAAAAAAATGGAACCAAATCACTGGTACATGAAGATGTGCGAAAGCTTACTGGAGACGACACTGAAATGTCACACTTATCGACAAACGCTGGTGAATGCTCTGTTTAGACTATTGTAGAATCAGGGGGGAAATATTTCTGATGGATTCGGGTTAGTTCAAGGCATCTAAGGAAAAACATACATAGGTGTTTGATACATCTTTTTCTGAAGGATATGGAGGTTTAAACATAATCTTCGACTGTATCTTCTTACATGGAAAACGACTGGAAACTGATGGCATTCGCATCTTTCGCAAGAATGTGATTTCATAAACACAAATACCGAGATCTACCGATGGCGTAAAATGTCCCTTTTTTGGTTGTTTGTGTTTTTTATTAAAACCTGCACTCACAATGTCGAACCTTTCATTTCTAACCAGTCAATCAAAAACATAAAAATAAACATTTACATCTATGTAATAAATGTTAACATTCTTGTAGGACTCTTTATATATTTAGTCGATTTGACATGCCATGTTTAGTTGTCATTTTATTTCTCTGCAACACTTAACCCTTCTGCTCTGACCAATATGTTTGCTGAAGTTGTGATGTGATTAGCTCTAAAGATATGATGCTACAACGTTTTTTGGCATATTTTAACTAACTGAAGGATGTAATGATGCATCCAGGTCATAAGAGAAACAAATACATTGACCTCAATATGCATTAATATGCACAGTAAAAGCCTTCTTAGCACTAGCGTAGAAGCTAACATCTGTGGTAATTCATATCTTCACTCTTGGTGGTGCAGCCAATCAGAGCCAAGGAAAAATAAATAGCGCTCCTGGATTGGTTGCTTTTCAAACACCAACCAATAGTGTGTAGAGTAGCATTTCATATTTCAGCTTCCGAAGATATATTTTCTTTAAATCATCTTTAAAATGATGATTTAATGAAAAAAATCTACAAATAGGTTTTCTACAAATTATTTAGAGTCACGTTCCACAGGGAAATCCACAAATGGGTGAATCCGGGAACGCTGAACCGCAAATGGGTGGGTGTACATAGTGGAGTGGTCTGACTAGAAAAGTACTACATAAATTCAGTCCGTTTACCATTTAAAAATAACGAAGTCTTCTTCAACGTTATTGTAGCTAAGAGTTGTCAGCTTGTTAGCCAAGCTTTTCCAGCTTTCTAACTTCTGCTGGAATCTCTCCATAGATGCTTTGCCATTTGTTAAACAAAAAGTAGATGATATAAAAAAAGTAAAAAATAAAAACTGAATTTCTCCAACAAAAGAACCCTTCTCCTTTTTCCTCCTATACCAACATTATAGAAAGTCCAGCTTGATCAGCCAGAGAAAGCTCAAAGGGGGCATCGGTCTATTTTATCACAATTTGCTCGCTAAGCAGTTACAAATGTGGCATGTGATGACAATAATGAGGCTTGATGTCACTTAGCCTTTGGGCTGTGTGCACAGAATAGCAAAGCAGAAAGCTGCGTCGCTGCAGGTTCTTCACTCCAACACCAAAAGGCCTTCTGCGAGCGAGGTGACAGACACCTCGGTTAGATACTGAGCTGCCTCTCTAACAGCATTATAAATTACTGTAGATCCTATTTGTGTCAGTGGAGGCAAGTGAGGGGAAAATTCAGCATCACCCTATTTATTCATTTACTTATTCCCTGGCTCAATCAGGCTCGCCATCTCAGAGGAAGAGCTCTGCAGAGCCATTTTGCCTGAGAACAAATGTAACATGTTTACTGGGGGATTTATGGGCATATCATTTTAAAACCCCAGTGATGTTGGAGGCAGTAAGGCCAGAGAGGGAAAAGCTTTGAAGTACATCTGTATTTTAACGCTTGATGCTGCATTTTTAAGCCCCTGATAGTTTAAGTTTAGAAAGATGCAGCTTTTAAGGTTAAAGAAAGAAAGGGTTTATGTCCATTTTGGTATGTTAACCATGTGAGCGTTTAGGAGCCCTAGATTTTGAAGTTGTAGGAGTTGTTAGCATACTGTTGCAAAATGTTAATGAAATGATGGATTTTGCTTTATGAAAAAAACAAAAATAAGATTAGATGAAACAACTTCAAAAATGGCTGTTTCGGGCATTTTAGAGACAATTTTTGTCACAGGCTCACCTACATTAAGACTTTTTCAAAGTTCATTAGTGTTACTTGTGAAGTAGGAGATAATAATAATAATAATAATAATAATAATAATAATAATAATAAAACAGCTCAACCTCAGGCAGATTGGAATTAACATTAGTTTTCAAGGTTTGCCCCGGACTCTCAATTGGACTTTGACTAGGTCACTCGAACAAATGTATATGCTTTATGCTTGGTTTGCCTAAGCTTATCCTTACAAGGTTGCGTAATAAATTATATCACTTTCCTTCCAAGTTACAGCCATGTTAATAACACACACAGCATTTTATAAATATAATAATATACATGGGCATAATGAAGGGGTTCCATTTCTGACTTTTGAGAATATATAACAGGTGAGAGAGAAGGGTTCTAAAACAATAAGTCTTGATTTGAAAAGACAAATGACTGCGGCTCCATATTTCTCCATGCAGATTTGTTAATTTACACAACAGGCGCACAAAAAAAAAGCAAGCACAGAAAAAGACACGTAACTTTAGTTTAATTATCAAGGGATGGCTTGGACTGTGCATCATCATTAGTTTGACTAAATAGCACTGGTCAGTGACTCAAGTGGTGGTAAATGGCACAATTAGCATGCTGAGCAAGGAGAGGTATATTCAATTTGAAAGCCTTCTTTCTTAATCCATCTCCTGTGATCATGAGAACTGCTGAGCTACGGGGTTTTATGCTCGGTGACATTAATCAGGTTAATTCCAAGTAAAATGTCAACATTGTAATCAAGAATTAACACACTCCAGCAAAACATAAATGCCTGTAGACAGATTCTACATTTAAATGCTTAAGAGTTTTAATCTCCTCACATTGATTTTAACATACAGTTTCTTGTTAAAGTGTTCAGAACTTTCTTTTGTACATTTTCTTATGTCACAATAATATTTTTAAACATTTTTGTTTGCAGAGAGAAATTGGAAATCTGTGGCATGCCCCGTTTACTCTGATACCTCTAAATAAAATCCAGTGCAACCAACTCAGTTATTTGATTTATTTACAATTTAATTGTTGGAGAAGATTACTGTGAAAATCACCATGACAACAGTGAAACAAGGTGATGGCAGAATGATACTATGGTGCCTGGGACATTTGATAGATGAACTTCTTAAGGAGCCGGTGGGCACATGTTCGTTAAACATGCAGCCAGAAATGGAATAATTCAGACCAAAGCATATTTGTATGTTTGAATGTCCCAGTCAAAATAAAAAAAATTTAAGTAATAATCTGTGGCAATACTTGTTAAAAGATGCCCTCTTTCTAATCTGAAAAATGAGCAATTTTTTTTTATATTAAGTTAAGTTAATCCCACATGTATCAGTTTTTATTTGTGCAAAAAAAAAAAAAAAATAAACCTTTCATTTAGCTCTACAAGTATGAAGGTATTTGTTTTATAACATAAAATTCCAAACATGTTCTCATTTCTGGTTAAACATGGCCATGTGGAAAGGTTCTCTGACCACAATGGATCTGTTGGCAAATTTCCTCTTTGACTGGACATATTTGATTAAAAGCTTAAATAGGATGTGGTTAGGTTAGGTTTGAAAACCTTCGTTACCAGTGCTGGCAGTGAATGACTTAGGCACAGACAACCACTGGGGAGGTGTTGACATGCTTCCTTAACATGGATCTGTTGTTCCTTGTTCTACTTTTCCCAGTGCCCCGGTGCCCTGGTGCTTAATCCCCTTGGTGCACTTGGTCTGAAGCCCCAGCAGGTGCATTGAGAATCCATAAACACAGCTGGTCCGTCTCAGCATTCAAAAATCCTCAGATGTACCCTCACCTCATCCTTCACCCCACCAAAGAGAGAGAGAGGGGGGGAAAAAACTCAATTTACCCCAAATACTAGACATTGCACAACCTTAGGATGTTAGCCAATTCTTTTCTCCAGACCGAAGTGTGGCTAAAGGCTTAGCGTCGCTAAATAATGAATATTGTGTTTGAGTATCGAGTAAAATCCAGAGCAACATAGTTTGATGAGATTTTCTATTTTGTAATTTGAAAACACATCATATAAAACAGTGTTGTCAGATGAAATCTAACTTAGTGACTATAAAGTTGCATGCGCCAGTAAATCTCAAAGTCTCCCAAGAAAGTACTCAGATTTGTTTTTCGCAAATTTGGAAGCAAATTACATTAAAATCTTTACGTTCTGCTTGGCATTATGTTCTGCAGCATGCTTGATGTTATAGTAGAAAAATGTTTCTTCTACTGGTTTGTCAGAGTTGATGATGATGAACAAGCTGTTCAACAAATGTTGAAGTGAACAATGTGGTTGTAATCCAATTACATGTAAAACATTTCATGCTTGTTTAAAGGAAATCACATTTTAAAAGATCAAACTCATGAGAAAATAAAAAAAAAATGTTTTGCGCTAAAATGTATAACACGCTCATATAAAATGTTCATACTAGGTGGTGTAAAAAAGAATTTGGCATCTTATTTGCACTGATTTAATTTAAAACTCTACTTGGCTTTGCATATTTGTTTGTTAAAAGATGGTAGTCTACGCCTGCCAGGAAACGTTAGTCCTGATTGCTTCGGAAATTCACTGCTGCCGTCCTGTGATGAAAGTGGACAGAGGTTAAAACAGCTCAATGGAAGAGATAACCAGTCTTTGATCCAAACAGCCATGCAGAACCTGCAGGCAATTGCATCACAAAGTGTACTGTCAGGAATTTTGGATTTCAAATTACACCTGGTTAACCTGAAGTGAAGAGGAGGAAGAGTTTGTTGGGTGTGGACAGCGGTCACGTGTTCACGATGCCCGTCAGGTTTCGTAAAGTCTGCAGCCAAGCTTAAAGCCCGGGGATAAGCAAACTTGCTGAACATCACTTACCAAATACAGCAGTGAAAGCTCTTATTTATGATGGGTTTTATTTCATGCACCTGTCATTCACTTTCATCTTCTGAGCTGCAGGAGTGTGAAAACAGCCTTTCCTGATCAAGATCAGTGAACAGTCTCATGTCTGCAGATGTTTGCTGCGTCTACAATACACATCAGACTGCTGCCTGGAGACATGCATTTACAACAAAGTTTGGACGAATTTGGTTATAAAACATACTGTAAGTAAAATGTGCATACGGTTTAGTTTCCTCTTTCTAAAGCCTCTAGAAAAGCTCTGGTTCATAAAAATTTCCCAGCAAATAATCAGAGTAGGACTAAATATCAGTAACCTCAGTCTCTGGCTAACTTTAATGTATTTAATCTGTTTATTTTTTTAGCAAGTCCCAAGCATTGCTTTTGAGACCACCTGATCCACATGAATTAACAAAAGGAGGTTTTGTCTCTGTGATTACATCTAATGAAATGACATGACTTTAATCTTCTTAATTAAATCAGTTTTTTGGTTTTTTTTTTTTTTTTTTTTGCAAATCATATTTTCAGTTATTTATTAAAAACAGTAAATTGATTCTAAATATTGTTTCAAATCCCTCAGCTCTTAAAAAATTCATAAGGGTCAACTAAGAAGAGCATGAGCAAACAGAGTTGCCACCCCTTCGTAGGCTGACACTGCCTCTCAAAACACCTAAGGGGGGGAAATTACTTCCTCATTGCCAGGCTAATGGTATTCATTTCTGTTAATCTATAGCCCAGTGTTTTCCAATTTGGAGGGAGTATCCCCTCCACTGTCTATTATGCTCCAGGGCCATAGCGGCTACTTTCTCCCCCATCTTGTGGCACTTGAATTAAATAGAAGCAAGTTGATAGCTGAGAAGCACGGAGGCTAAGTGAAAGCAATTAGGACACTCCAATTCTTTGCCAGAAGATGGAGACGCAACGGCTCAGGAGAGAATTAATTTCTGTGAAGTCTTTTTTATTCACGTTTTGTTTCATGGCTCTTCTGGGCTCTTTTGTGTGAAAAGAGCTCTCGTCTTTTTAGGATGTCAGTGGGATGAAAACAAATCTGTGCTTAATAGGTCCGCTGAGGAGAGAAGAGCTCTATTATAGGGACGGATGTGAAGGCTGACTAAAGAAAAGATTCGGAACCTGAGCAAAGAATGGTCACTTCATTCCTTGTCTCTGCGGAGGTTCAAGTGCTGTAATTAGAAATTAAATGTTATAATAGTTCTGATCATTGCCAATTGTTTATGTAGATGGTCACTCCTTAAATGATCAGTTTATCCACGTAGGCTCATCTGACATTTTAAGACATAGGGAATAAAAAAGGAAAAGGTTGGTATTCGGATTCTGATGCAAGGACTATTATACATGAGACACTGCAGGTTTTTTTTTCAGTATACCGAAGTACATTTTTCTTTTTTGCTTACATAAAATTAATCATTTAACCAACCCCAACTTGAAGATCAACTCCCTACAAAGAGCGTGAGAGTCACAATTTTGTAAATTTGTACTTTTGCCCGTTTTGTGTACAATATTTTCCGGTACAAAAATCTACCTCGGGATGTTTTGTACTAGCCTCCTTGTAAATAAATATATTTTGGTTTTCTGTCTGTGGTGTTAAATAGTAGGGAAAAAAGATAATTGGAACCTCACAATGACCTTACTTTGACATGCCTAATAGACCAGTATTTTATGAAAACAAGTATGAGGTCTGATGGCAGCCAGCAGATCCATCAACATAGAACCAGATCAGATCAAATCCAGGGTCATGGTACAGTTGTATGGGCTCTCTTTAGTCCTCTTTAGTATTGGTATTGGTATCAGTGTGGCTTGGCTTGAATTTACATCTTATGTTCCATAATATCACAGAAATCATAGAGCAGTAATACCAAAGCGTTATTTGCTTAAAACCACGTGTCTCCTTAAGGCATTAAAAGAGATGAAGGCAAACGAGACAAAGGTAAAATTGGTAAAATGTTCAAAGTGCTGCAAATGACATCATATTTGTGATGCAGAGACCACAGGGGTAGCAATGTTTGCTGTTCGATCATTTGGGTTTGCTTTTTCGATGTAATGCACGGGCTTTATTTTACCATTCTTACTATGCACACAAGGCTGTAACTGGAGTATTGTTCAATGAGGGGAAAAAGAAGTGGAAGAGTGGTGATCATTTTCTAATCACAAGTGTGATGGCTTTTAGACACTAAATGTTTGAGAGCAAACAATTTTCTCTCCAGCTGGTCTCTTTATAGATCATGAAAATATACTACTTAAATCAATGGGAGACATCCCACACACAATGGCAGCCCTGCTGTTCAATGATGGCTTTTGTACTGGGGATAATCTACAAAGGTCATCAATCATGTGATACGTCCTCCTCAAAAGACACACACACACACACACACACACACACACACACATTGTTATGTACTGGATGGAAATAAGATGAGTTGCTGCTTCTTCACAAAAAAGAAAATGGGAGGGTCCTTTTGAAATATATGTCAGGGGAAAAAAAGAACACGCTATCAAAACACTAAGGGAATACACTAGTCTAAGCTCCAAGGGAGTCAATAAGGCAAATTGTTCCAAATTCATTGTCAGGCATGTGGTGAGACAGGCATTTTCACAGCAAAAAAACTCCCTGGTTGAGCTGGAAATGTACAATTGACCCTGTCTGCCTTTTCAAAATGGTGCAACATTATAACCTGGGGGAATGTGTTGTCATCCAAATGAGATAAGTTTATTTTCTGCAGTGTAGCATTTGTTCCATCAGGCAGGGAGGCTATAAAGCTAGCAGGATCAGTGGGGAGTCGAACTCGGCACATGTGGCGTGAACGAGGAGCCCGTTGAAAAGGTTTGGCCACCGCCCAAATCTCTCCTTCTGCCTTCTGTGCGGGCCCAGCCTTGGAAAGCAGGAGGCCACAATATTGTGAAACAAATTTCCTCTAATCTGAACGTCCTGGTCCAGGGACTCCGGTGGGAAAGCTGCTCTCATGTGCCCTTCGCCGCCTGTCCCACAGATCGGACTGGTTTATCCTTCGCTGTGCCAACACACGGCATGACGAATGAGAAGCCGGCAGGAGGGGGCGGTTGGAGCGGTTGGGATCTCAGCCTCAGTCCTCGCGTAGGCCGCTCATGTGTGTTCTCAGCAGGCTAGCGCTTTGCCCCGGGGAAAGTGGGGGCTGAGCGGAGAAGGGTTGGCACAACATTGTCCAGCTCCCACCTGCATCCTCTTCGTCAACACCGATACGACTTTAATAACTTTTATTGTCTTCATTAGCCCAAGAGCAGATTAAGCTACGCTAAATACTTATATTCCTCCTTGTAAAATGCTTGAGTTGTAGCAAAATGGCTACCGATTTTATTAGCTGATCAAACAGACAAGCGGTGCTGGCCGAGTCTCCTGGATCTCCTGGTAAAAATGTGTTCTCTTTCATTGTGGAAGCATAATCTGCTAATGAAAATTTTAGAAACCATTCCACCCTAGAAAGAGAGCAGTCTCACTGTATGGATAAAAATTCATACTGAGTTTTATTCAAAACAGTGATTGTAAGCACAGAATACGGGAAGCTCTGGCAGATTATTATTCATGGTAGTTATTCTTTAAAACTTCTATTTCAGTACGTTCCTGTTTGAACATAAACTTTGTTTCTGAAGCAAGTTTTTCTTGAAGGCTTTGTAAACCGATGCACTTCTTTCTAGAGAATACTTTTTGTAATATTTAAAGTACTGACAATTCTAATAACACCCTTTAAGCAGAACTTGCTTGTTAAGAACTCCCCAAACAATTAAAGGTAAAAGGATACAAAATCGAAAATGTGAAAAATGCTTGAAAAGTCACACGTTTTGACCAGGTTGGATTTCCATACCCCCAGTACACAAGGCAATGAGTAAAGCTGGCTTGTCTGAGAACTTCCTGCTATTTTCTCACCAAACAACAACCTGAGCAAACATATTGGCTAGTCACTATATTAACCTAGAAGAACTTCTTTACTTTTGTTTCCTTTTTCTGCTTTACAAGTTAGAAAGACTTTGAAGTACATCTCCGTCTCCACCCGGCTTTCAGGAAAGGATTCTCGTGTTCTCTCTGAAAAAGTCAACATGAGCACTGTTTAACACAAAAATGCACCCTAAGTAAATTTTCCACTTACAGCAGAGCTAGTTTGAAACAAGGCGGAACAACAGAAAAGTTGACTTGTTAACACAGAGGGAAGGAGGAGGACTTGTATGGTTTCAAATGAGCAGTCTGGGGCATTTTCATGCACATTCGCGGGTGGACAGGCCCAGAGGAGGAGGTGGGGGGAAGAGGGGTGATTTCCATAGTAACAGTCAAGTCCCCAGCTGTCATGTTTGGGCTGAGATAGGTGCTGTGAGCACAGGGACCACTTAACCCCAGCCACACTTCAACTTAGGAAGTTAAAATGCTGCTGGGTGTCTGTGCTGGGCCTCACTTAAAATGCAAACTCTATACCCCTGGGAAGACAAGGGAATGTTTCTGAATTAACCCGGGGAAACAAGGGCTATGCAGAAAGCCTCCTCAGAAATAATTAACCATCAATGTTTTGAATGTCACCAAGAGATTTATCCTTAGAAAAGGAAAAAAAAAACAGAACAAAGAAAAACAGACAGGCAGTATTTCTAACCAGGCACACAAATAAAAATGTCCATTTCGCTAACTTTTTAAATGCTTAAAATATGTTCACTGGAACTGAAGAAGGTAACCTGCCAAATAAATTGCCCTATGTGTAAAACAAGATGGTTTTACATACAGTATATAAAACTCAAAATGTGGGCGAAAAAAAACATAAAGTATGAAAAACATGTCTGTCATTAAGAGAAAATTTGTGTAGTAATCACGACAGAAAATATCTTCAAAGTTACAATAATCTAAAAGTTATTTAGTCCGAGTTACAATCAAATAAAAACCTGAGATGTTTTGTTTTGCAAAATAGTTTAAGTCAGTGGCTTTAAAGAGTCTGTGATGTGCAATTTTCAAGGCTTGCAACATCTTTTAATTAATAAAATAATTTATTTTGACTAACTAGGCCCTTCCACCCAAGTCTGAGCTTTGGATTTCAGGAACTCCTCCAGATTTACTATGGATGGGCCTCTGGGCTGCTTCTCTGATTAAGCCTCTTCTTCTCTGCTCTGTCAGTTTAGTTGGACATCCATTGGAGTTGTTCTCCTGGATGACAGATGGACTGGAATAGTCAAAGGTTAAGATACTGTTTTATAACCTAACTCTGCTTTAAACATCTCCACAACAGCATCCCTGACTTGCTCGGTGTGCTCCTTGGTCTCCATGATGCTGTTATTTACTAATTAAGGGATTTATAAAGGTAACTTGTTGCATTTCATTTTAAAGTAAATGGAGCCAAATTCAAATACACATCAAGCTTTTCAGATTCTTTTTCTCTAAAGCAAATCACCAAGTCAAGTCTTTCCAGCTATTTTTGCATGAATGTGTCTCAGTGCAGGATGTGGAACATGTTTTGATGTACTTTTTACGAGTTCTGTTTGTTAAGCTTAACATCATAGCTTTCCTCAAAAATACACATTTCCATTAAGTTGTGAAATGTGTGGAACCCCTCCAAATCCAGAGGAAATTATCTCTGTGTTTAAACAGAAGTGACCGAATTTAAAGCAGCTGGCTGTCTTTGAACTTAGCATCGCTCATCCTCCTCTGAGCTCTTTCAAACAGCTTCCCTCAGCATAACAAATATTGCTTGCGACAGGCCAGATAAAATGTCCCAGTTGCTCTGCGAGGGAAAATGTAGCATTGTCCCCTTCTGGGTGTGAATGGCCATCTAATCAAGCTCTCCCTTTCACTGCAGCTGGTTTACAGCGAGCAGCGCGCTGACCTCTGAGGGGCCCACGTCCCCCCCTCCCCGTCCTCTGGGACCCTTCAACAAGCTTTAGAGGCCAAATGAGGTGTAAGTCTATTAAAAGGGAGTTTGTGTGTAGATCACAGTCTCTCTGGGGATAGGAGCCTTTTGCCTTGTCATTCAGGTGCAGCTAATTTCCTTCTGCTGCACACGTAGACATGAGGTCCGCCCGTGGTCCTCATCGCAGTCAGACAAGATCTGCTGCTAGAATTTCAAATGACCGCTGCCTGCGAAGGCACCAGGTGATTTACTGAAACAGAGCGGTGAAACAAAGAGAGATCTCTTTCTCGTCGTAGATTTTAGTGCTAATAAAATTCTGCGTGACCGTTCTGTGTTGGAAATCCATTGTGCTGTGAGTTTCTACAAGACCTGTATATGCGGGCGATAGGGAGAGCTAACATATTTTTTTTTTTTTTTTTGGACATATTCAGAATAAGTTTGAATGAAATTTTGTGCTGACACAGTCTAAACATATATGTTTGATATCGCTCATTTCTTCTAATGGAATTACCTCTGAAATAGGTTGGCAGCGGACAAAAAAGGAAAATGAAAAATATAAGGCCACAGGTGACGTCTGAACCAATCTGATTTAGGAATTGTGGCATAATTTGATTCTAGCTGAGGCTTGTAACATAACATTATGCTCTACCGTTCAGGATGCTGTAGAGAGATTCGTTTATTTGTAGTTTTATTCATGGAGAGTCGCTGAGGAAGCCCCAAGTTTGACAGTCACGTCAAACTTCAAATGCAAGTCACTGATTATGTCTGTTTGTTAAAACAATTAGAGCTTGTGTGATGTGTAATCTTTTTCAATGTCATGTTGGAGCAAAAGACTTTTCATCTTATCTGACTTTGGAATGGCTCCACTAAACTATACAATAAAGAAATAATAATCTTAATCTGGTTCTCGATTAAGTCTGTGGAATAGGAACTTAAAAGGATCGTTTGCCTTGCAATAGTATTCATTCCTCCTTGAACTTTTTTCACTTTTGTTATGTTACAGCTAAAAGTGTCAATATTTCCTTTGGGCTTTTATATGAAAGACAAACAAAAAGCAGGGCTTAACTGTGAAACAGAATCAGAGACTGAACACGTCATACCCACTGTGAAACATGGTGACCCTAAATCATGCACAGCAGAAAACTGAAATCCCCTTAGATCATGGACAATCCATGTTTTGGGATGGCACAGCAAAAGTCCAGACCTAAATTCATCTGAGAAAACCTTAGTCTCTAGATGTGCAAAGCCGTGCAAAGCCGAGTGGCACCTGGAACTGCACCTGAACCCAAGACGATTGAACATAAATACCTGCCAAAATGTTCCAATGTATGTAAAGTTTAAAAACCATGTATCCTTTTTCTTGGACTTAACAATTCTGCATTAGTTTGTGTGTTATTTTTGTTTTGTTTTGTTTTTTTTGTTGTTGTTTTTTTTTTTCAAATCAGCCATTGACAGCATTCGTGGCGGGGCCCTGGGGTCAGCTGAGCAGCATTAACCTCTGGAAGACCATCTCAGTGAAAGGCATTAGTCACGTAGCGAAGGAGGAGGGATGTTCTTTAATAGATTATTGACCAGTAGGCAGCAGCCTGCTTCTCACCATGTGGTCCTCGCCAGCTCCTGACCTCTTCATCAGTGATGAAGCAGCCCACCTGCAGTCCAAAAAAAGCACCCACATAAATATACAGTATCCCTAATGATATTCAAAAAGTATTAGTTGCAAAGCAGCTTGCAGGGAAAGGGACCCCAAGCTTTGTTCACTCACAGCGATGAAACTGGAGTCTGGGGTTCATCAAATTGAACATGTTAGGGGAAACAACAATTGTTTCCATGAACTTGGACTAGCTAATTAAAGGCAGGTTTCTCTCAGAGAGTCACACTCGGGATCTTTAATTGAAGCCAAAATGAAAACAGCAGGAACACAGTATGGAGTGGGAACAGAAATTTCCCCTCGTCACAGATCTTCCTGTCATTTTAGCCATGTTTTTTATTATTATCATTATTATTTTCTGAGAAACAACTTTTGAAATCAACTTTCTTTTTTTTTTTTTACCCCTTTTTACATCAGCAGACAAAACAGATCCATATAACCCAGAAAAAAAAAGACTTCCAACAATTGTTGCCAGTGTCATCTGTGCTCTGTTTCCCTTTGGCTCTGCCTCACGTTTTTTTAATTGTTTGATAATTCATCTCCAAGCTCTAATTTACCCCCCGTTGTCAGCCCTGTATGTTCGACCATCGTGTGTGAGACGTTCAGCTGAATTTCAAATGAGCTCGTAGCGTATGAAGTCCTTCTTGCAGGGAGAGCACCTATTTATGGACGTGTTTGTTTGCTTTTCATCAACATTAACCCTTTAGGCAAGCAATGTCCGTATGCCATCTTTTCCAGAGCACTCTCAGGAACGTCCTTGGGCAGCAAGTCCCGCTGTATTAGTCTGGATCCTCGGTAGAACTCATGAGATAAGATTTGTTTCTCTAACTGCAGTGTGTGTCACTTTTGGGGTAGTTTGTTGCTCTTAAATCTTTATCCACACATTCAGAGAATAGTCTGCAAATGGTGTAAAATCATTATATTTAAGTATACTTACGTAGAGTTTCAAGGATTCCCTGTAGTTTTATTTAGCTAATATCTTTTTTCTGTTTCTGATCCTACTAGCACTACATAAATGTGGGCGTTATTCTGCAACACGAGAAAGCAAGTTTTTTTATTTTTTTGTAGAACACAATCTACACATTCAGCTTTTTACAAAATGCTTCACAAGAAAACAAAATAACAGATTTAACAAAAATTCAATGCAGAAATGACAAAATTGGTCTTTACTTTATAGGAAAGCTGCGGTAAAGAGTAAGGCTTCAGCCCTGATTTAAAGGAGCTTCTGCATGACTCAGGAATTACCTCCTTCTATTCCTTATCCTACAGGACAACAAGGTGATGATGGCCTGATGGGTCTACATTATTTAACCAGGTAATAGACACATCCATTGTCAATACCCGCTTGTCTGTGTAGGGCAACAGGGGAGCTGGTGCCCGTCTCCACTGGTCAATGGGCGAGATGCGGGGTACACCTTGGATAGGTTGCCACTCCATCACGGGGCAACACAGAGACACACAGGACAAACAACCATGTACACACACACTCACACCTAAGTACACAGTAGAGACACCAGCGACATTGAAAGTCATGTTATTGGACTGTGGAAGGAAGCCAGAGTACCCTGAGAGAAACCAGGCATGTACGGAGAGAATGAAAAGACCCAATGTGATTTAAAATCTATCTGATAACGTTGACCTGAACAAAAAAAAAAAAAAAAACAAGATCCATTCAGAGGGTGAAAAACATTTGAAAATCTTTTTTTTTTCAACTCTTAGACACATTTCTAAGGCAGTATCCATCTCCAACTGGTGATCTTTTAAGCGCAGCAGTAAATGCTAGGTGAATGCTAGCATGTTAGCTCTTTATTTTTATATATTTGTTTGATTTTTTTTTTTTAAACAGAAGCAGTTGTCTAATAGAGTGAACGGAGTTTATATTTCACGTGAAGGTTAAAGTTTTCAGTGGCCTGCTCTTCTTCCCTGTTGATCCCTGACTGCTGTTCTTGAAGATACTTCCACATCTAGTCTCAGTTTGTCACTTGATTTTTTATTTTTTTCCACCTTAATAGTTTTCAGATCAAATAATCCCGGAGACTGTGGCCAAATCATCCAAAGCCAGCACAATTCTCTGCTTTAACTCTGAGTTGGCTCCTTGAAAACCATGAAATATTTTTGTACAAACTTCAAATTAAAATCAGTGGAAGATGATGGAAAAACCTTTGACGTATTGCTACGACATTCATCCCTCAAAAAACTGTCAATGTTTTTTTTTTTTTTTTTTGTTTTTTTCACTGAACTCTCCGCAGCAAAAATAAACGTCCACACGAACAAACACCCACACACTCACGCGGGTTCTGGGAATATGAGGCCATCAGAGCTCCCCACATTACATTGACTGGTAGAGGTCTTCACTGTTTAAGTGGAGCTGCCTGCTGAGGTTTTCCTCGCCGGCAGCAGGCCTATAAGAGTGGTAAGTGGCGGTGATGAGACACTGTCCCCTGTGCCTCCTTCAGCTGCCATTCCCCTTAAATTGAAACAGAGTCCTGCAAATAAATGCGACATTCTGAGCAGGGAGAACGCCTGAAAGTTGCATTTTATATAAGCACCCGTTGGGGAATTGGCCCCCAGCACGGTCTGCTTTATTCATCCTCCTTTTTTTGTTATTTATATGATGAAGGAACAGGGCCACATCAGGGTCATTCAGTGTTCATTTATCTTTTTATGTTGTTTTGTTGGGCAGGCGACTAGAGACAGGCGACCTATAGCTATGATTCTGCACCGCACAGCTCCCCTCCCATGGCTCTGAGCATTACAGACAATCTGATGCTTTCACCTCTTGATATCAATATGCATTAGTTTTACCCCCCTGTTCATTAGCTTCAAATGGTATCTCTTTTTAAGATTAATTGAGGCTGGGATAAAAGACGATGGCTCCCAAGAGCGGGTTACTGTTTGTTATTCATGTTGCCCCGAAAACGGCAACAGTAAATCCTCCAAGTTGTTGTTAAGCTGGCTGTATTACCATATGTGTGCCATTTCCATGAAGTGACAGACCCCCCCAACACCCCCACCCCACCTCCCTTCACCCCTCTGGATCAAATGGGGACTATTGATCCTGCAGCACTCCATTTCAAGTTAATTGTGCTTGAAATGAGGTGCACACGCTCAAGCATACCTGCATTGGGAAGGCTTTATTTATTTATATTCGTGAGGGAACACGTGTCAGATGAACAGCAAATATTCAATTCGCGTCTGATTCAATTTTGCTCAAAAAGCTGCTTCCTGCTGAAGTATGCTTTGACAGGGGTTGAACCAGATTGGAACAGACTTGTGCTACTCTTTTTTTTTTTTTTTTTTTTGTTTGCAGGGAACCATGTTTTGGCAAAGCAATGCAAAAAAAAAAATATCAGCAATGATTTCATCTCATTGCTAAAAGAAACCTGTCACTAATGTCTGACAATGACTCCCCCACTTTCAACTCAAGCCCCGCCAGATTGAGAGGCTCATTTTTTATTTTTATTTTTATTTTTTCAGACTGGAGACACAGCTAAACCTGGCTGAAATATTTCAGCAGGGGTCAGGGGAAATCTGGCCTCTCTCTGACCCGTATCCCCTCTGATACTAACAAAGCAGGCTCTGAACTAACCAGGCATGAAAAACATAGCAGGAGTAAAAGAGGCGGGAGTAGCTTATCAGACAACGGGCTCAACTTTAAATGTGGCCGACTGCCAAATTATGACTACGAGTTCACATCGCACCCTAAAAAAATCACATTTCCAGACAGGAGTGGACTGCTGCTTGGTGGTCCAAAGTCCTCTTCTCAAATCAAATGCAAAGTTTGCATTTCATTTGTAAATCAAGGTCCCAGAGGTCTGAGTGTGAAGATTCCACACTCAGAGATCATTTGTGTCTGCTGATGTTGGTCCAAAGTCACACTGCCAAAAGTACCATTAGCTGCTTTAGTGGCCATGCTGTCCCTGTCGTTTATTGAGTACCAAACTGGCCTGACAAATGTTCCTCCAAGAATCTATTGAAGTAGCGCCAAGAAGATGATACAAGACAATCAGAGAAGAGCTGAAGGCTGCTAATAAAACAGCCTTCCTTAACACCTCATGCCACGTTGCCTTGATACAGCAATTCATCCAAAACACAAACTCCAGCCAAGTAGTGCAGGAGGGCGTATGCCATATAGTACATGGACATACTTTCCCATACATTGGCATTTTTGTAACATTTTTTCCGAAAATGGTTTGGTGTATTACTCAAAATTTTGGACATAATCAATTTATAGAAATCAACATTTTAAATATATCATACTGCATTTGATGAGTCTATATCATATTCTCGTTGATCTTTTTGAACTGAATGACTGAAATAAAAAACGTTTCCCATTATATTCTAATTCACTTTAGATGAGCTCACTCAAAGCAGCGCGGGCTTGAACGAAATTCTCAAAAAGTGAAAACAAACTAATGCTTAAACTGATCCTTCACAGTTTATAGTAGTTTTTGGTGTCATTCCTTATTTCCTACTCCAGTAGCAGCTCCAGGGGTTGAGGGGGAAATAGCTCAGCACCATTTATAGAGCAAACCCCTCCCTCACTTTGTTTATAAGCCTACTCCCTTATATTAGTATATATAAATAAGCGAAACTGTGTAATGGATAACATTAAACAGGCAGGCATATTGAGGCAGGATTTAATTTGCATGCCAGATTAGCCTGCTATTGGCTGGGGCAGTGCCGTAGGGCAGCCTTTTCATTAATAGGATCTAGTCTCTTTTAATCCATTAAGTCAATTGAACTCATACATAATCTGATTTCAGCGGCACCATGTTAATGCTGGAGCTTGTGTGCTTGTCTTAGGGCTGGTCTTGGCTGGCACTCACTTAAATGCGGCGCTGTGTTAGTATTTGCGGTGCCATCAGTCCGGAGATCTTTAATCTAAATTCTCCCACATGACAAAGGGGGTGGATTCTGTTTCCACTGACAGCAAGTAGATCTGCCAGTAAATCTCTTTTTGGTGCTATCTCTGACAGGAAGAGAGCAAATTCAATGTCAGCAAACAGCCTTTCTTGGACAGGAAGAGTTAATAAAACCATTTGTTTTGTTTTTCAAACACATACACTGTCTGTGATTATTTGCAGAGTGTATAGCAAAAATTACACCTTTGCTTTATGGTTGTTCCTTGGAAGAAATAAAAAATACTCATACCGCTCTTTCACCTTTTGTCATGTTACATCCACAAGCCTTAGCGTTTTGTTGGGCTTTGCTGTGGTAGCGCTACATGCATTTGTGCATTACTGTGAAGCAGAAGGAATTCCAATTTAAATTTTAGTACAAATGCAGCTGCTCTGTGAAAGACCCCGAGACTTGTGAGAGAACTTTACTGAAGAAACAGAATCATGAAGACCAAGGCACACAGCAGACAAGAGAGGGAGAAAGTTGGGTTAGGTTATAAAACAATAAACTGGGTTTTGAATTTCCCACTGTACTCTATTCGGTCTAATCTATAAAAGTTTAACTGCAAACTTACTAAAACATGGCTGCTCACCTAAACTGACAGGCCAGGCAAAGAAAGGATTATTCCGAGAAATAGTCAAAAGAAGATGAAAACCTGCTGGAGCCATGTTCTGCTGTTAGAAGGGAGTTTTTCCTCTCCACTGTCGCTGCATGCATCCTCAGTGTGAGGGATTGTTGCAACTCACTGATGAAAACATTTAAGTCAATTTTAATAATGAATTGAACTTCATGCAGTGTTTGATAACTGGGATCAATTGGCGCGAACTGAAGTGAATCGAACTGAACAAAAGATGCAGGACGAAAGAACAGCAGGACAACTAGCCTCAAAAAATAACAAATCTTACAAGCTGTGATAAATATGCATACATACATGTAAATATATATATATATATATATATATATATATATATATATATATATATATATATATATATATATATATATATATATGGTTGTAACATGGAGACATTACATTTCTATTCTACAAATCATCAGAAGCAGTGACACTCAGCCACAGTTTTGAACTCGCTGGCAATACAGTGGGGCGGGGGGGAGCATGGCGGGGGACCGAGATGGCCTAAATCCTTGTTTGTGAGGCTCGTCGGTCAGATCTGAAGCAGGAAGCGCTGCTGGAGGCATTCACAAGACAAGGGATGACATAGTCCAGGTCATGCCTGAACAACCCAACTAGCCCCAGATTTACACACTGTACACACCCCGGCATCTGGGCCAACAGGGAGCCACAGACTTTGCACGCCCAAACACACATGTGCCCACGCGCACACACACGCTCGCTGTACATGTGTAGAGAGGACTGGGACTCACCATTGGGAAATCTATACAGTTTATAATTGGGAAAAGGAAGAAGAGAACCATAACAAATCTACACAAGGGTGCATGAGGCTAAATAGAGCTGAATGTCTTAGAGAAGAAGACAGAAATGTTCACGTTAAGGTGTAGGATTAAAATATAAAGGGGAGAAACAAATATTATAAAGAGATTTGAGTGTTCCAGATTTCCCCTTTATTTTTGATGCACATCTTTACATTTCATAATGCTGCTTTTCTTTGCGTTTTCACAAATTCTACTTCTTTTTTAATGTGAAGCAGCATTCTAGTCTGGAATACATGAATAGAAAGAAGTGTATTTATATTAAAGCAACAGTAATTGGATGTTTACAGGTAAATGCATTAAATTTGACTTTATAAGCATTTAAAGGCATCAGCGTGGTCTTTGTGTCCAAGGATTTGTCACCACTCCTGTGAGGTCCTTCTGCTTTAGCAAAAAAAAAAAAACACAATGGGGGGAAAAAATTAAATCCCTGGAGGAGGATTTGGACACTTATATAACTCCCCCAATTATAAGTTTTTTCCTCAAGAAGCCTCAGTGGCCTCCCTTCTGTTTATATGACTCACAAATATCTAATACTGAAGTGTGTATAATGCCGGCATGTCCACATGACTGCAGAGAGGGCTCTTTTTGCTTTCTGCCCGACTGAGTCAGGCATAATGGGAGGTTCGAAAAGCTGCAAGCTTAAACCAGCACACTCTTGACAAAGCCTTGGTGGCTTGCTGGGAGAGTGTGCATTCAAGGAAGTTGCCAAAAAACTAATTTTCAAGAGCACTCAGCATGCTCTTAAATCTGTCTGATGGAACCACACCCATAGGCCAGTGGACATTAAATACCTCACGCCTGTGAGGGAAGCTTTTTTGACAGTGGCTGTTAACATTTC